>NC_134563.1:36399654-36711295 GCF_025594145.1 Primulina tabacum
TTATTAGTGATGTTCTGTTGTGTTCTATGCCTAGGATTTGTTTGAAATGATATTGATGTTGCTTAATTCGAGTTGTGGAACTGAATTTCAAAACTCGCAGGTAGGAAATTACATGCAAATGCAGAAGTCGATGTGGATGCTCCTGTTGATCCACCAAAAGTGGAAGATAAGATTGGAGCTGTCCCCCACGGATTATCTACAGATTCTGATGTTGTTAAGAGGTGTTATTAAATTCTATGTATTATAATTCATTTAAATGATGTTTATTACTTTTAGCTCATCAATCCATATTCTGATTTGTGATTTGCTTTATTGTCATTTAGAGAATCTGAGTCCATATCAAGAAAAACTCTTCGTGCGCATGCGGAGAAGTTTCAATTCCAGGCTGAAGTTTCACGACTTATGGACATCATCATCAACTCACTTTACAGCAATAAAGATATTTTCTTGAGAGAGTTGATCTCGAATGCTTCTGATGTGAGTTTTTTTTCTTACCCTTTGTGTGATGTTCCCTTTTTGTTGTGTGATGTTATTTACGTCATGTATGAGAAAGAGCTTGTGTTTGATTTGTGTTCGTTGATAACTCAGGCACTGGACAAGATTAGATTCCTGTCACTCACTGACAAAGAAATTTTGGGTGAAGGTGATGATACGAAGCTCGAGATTCAGGTTAGTCGTAATTCGGTTACAGTAATGAGTTTCGCCAAATTTTTATCGAGCATTTCTTAGGAAGCCTTTAAACATTATTATGTTTATGGTAGCGCTAATGCATGAAGCAATTTTTTCCGTTGCTTTAAAGAATATTTTTTTGTAGATTTTCATGAAAGTACTCTGGAGTACGTTAAGTAGTGATAATAGAATTTTATGGACATCAGATTGTACTTGAATATGTATTGACTGCCTGTTGAGTGTTGACATCTTGATTGTTATAATTCGTAGCTGTTCAGTGCTGATTTCTTGTAACGAATTTTGTACTATTTGGTCATATTGTGCGATAAATATATTTTTTCTGAAAATTAATGGAAATGAATAAATGCAGATTACATTGGATAAAGAAAAGAAAATACTTTCAATACGGGACAGAGGTATTGGAATGACAAAGGAGGATTTGATCAAGAATTTGGGAACCATTGCTAAATCTGGAACTTCAGGTGTGTATTAGTGTATTATGTCTGATAGTTCAACTTTTAATGCTTTTACCTTACTTTGATTCATTTACGGATCAGAATTTCCTTGTTTTTTTTAACTTTCAATGATTGTTTTTGTACAGCATTTGTAGAAAAAATGCAAACAAGTGGAGATCTTAACCTTATTGGGCAATTTGGTGTTGGATTCTACTCTGTGTATCTTGTGGCTGATTACGTTGAAGTGATTAGCAAACATAACGACGATAAACAGTATGTGTTGTAGTTATGTTTTCATATATATTATCAGGTTATTATTATCTTATCTTAAGTGACATGATTCTTTAAAATTTGGACTTTTCCCAGGCATGTATGGGAGTCAAAGGCTGATGGGGCTTTTGCCATTTCTGAAGATGTTTGGAATGAGCCACTTGGACGGGGAACAGAAATTAGGTTGCACCTCAGAGATGAATCTCAGGAATATTTAGATGAGAACAAATTAAAGGTAAGGGACTTCCAATGGTCATTATCCTAGGTTTACAATTTTGTTTCCTGTAGGGGAATGTATAAATTCATTTGCATTTTCCTTTTCTTTTCTTTTTTTGGTTTATCGTAATTTACCTGATGTTTCATTATGTTTGTAACGCGTTTTTGTTGCATTCTAGGAATTGGTCAAAAAGTATTCTGAATTTATCAACTTCCCGATCCAGCTCTGGGCTAGCAAAGAAGTGGATGAAGATGTCCCTGTTGAGGATGATGAGTCGAGTGACGAAGAGGAAACATGTATGATAGATCATCTGTGTGTTCTTCTAAATAATTGTGCAAATTTTTTACCTATGTCTAGCTTAAGTAATTTTTAAGTTGAATTAGTTTCTAGTGGTTGCTCATTTTCTCACTAAGTAATGTGCTCCATTAACAGCTGAAAGTAAATCATCTGAGGGTGAAGGGGAGGAAGACGATGCTGAGAAAGAAGAGGATGAGAAGAAACCCAAGATGAAGAAAGTAAAGAAAACGACATATGAGTGGGAACTTTTGAATGATATGAAAGCTGTATGGTTGCGGAATCCAAAAGAAGTTACCGAGGAAGAATACCAGAAATTTTATCACTCTCTGGCCAAGGTAGGTGCTGCCAAATTATAACGGGCCCCATGTGGACAAAGGTCTTTGATACGCAATGATTGATCTTTTTTTAAAATTTGAGCTACATTTATTCCAACTAGCAGGACTTCAGTAATGAGAAGCCTCTAGCATGGAGTCACTTCACCGCAGAAGGTGATGTCGAGTTCAAGGCTGTGTTGTTTGTGCCACCCAAGGCACCTCAGGATTTATACGAGAGTTACTACAACTCCAAGATATCTAACTTGAAATTATATGTAAGACGGGTCTTTATCTCAGATGAATTTGATGATCTTCTACCCAAGTATCTGAACTTCTTGAAGGTAATTTTGTTCTCTAAAAAGGAGAAGATTTTATTCTAGCAAAGATGTGCTTGCTGGCCTTATTTTTATGAATATTCGGTTTTTATGTGACCAGGGTCTTGTTGATTCTGATACTTTACCACTTAATGTATCGAGAGAAATGCTGCAGCAACATAGCAGCTTGAAAACTATTAAGAAAAAACTTATTCGCAAGGCCCTCGATATGATCCGCAAACTTGCTGATGAGGACCCCGATGAATCTAATGATAAAGAGAAGAAAGGTACGCACTCGTAGGATTAGGTACTTTTAGAGGTGGAAAGAGATGTATCCCTCAAGTCGGCAAGTCAATTAAATGAATAAAAAGTATTTGTTGGTGATGCAAAGAAGTTATATCTTGTAATTCTTAATTTGAAGAACAAAATCCTATCATACGATTAAGATATTTCTAGTTTCTATTCTGATCCGATAAAAAAATTTATGTCACATAGTTTTGCTTATACTCTGAAATTTGATGCTGCTGCAGATGTTGAAGATGTTGAAGATGTTGAAGAATCCGACAACAACAATGAGAAGAAAGGTCAATACTCTAAATTTTGGAATGAATTTGGCAAGTCAATTAAGCTTGGTATTATCGAGGATGCCACTAACAGAAACCGCTTGGCGAAACTTCTTCGATTTGAGACGTGAGTTCGTAGCTTGACTATACATTTTTTATTTTTATTCTTCTGTGGGGTGGCAATTGTATTTTTTTTTCAACTCTGGTGTATGGTCCGTGCAGAACCAAATCAGATGGTAAATTAACGTCACTGGACCAATACATATCAAGAATGAAATCAGGGCAGAAGGATATCTTTTATATTACTGGAACAAGCAAGGAACAGTTGGAGAAATCCCCATTTCTCGAGAGATTGACAAAGAAGAATTATGAGGTAGGCCTTGATTTTATCATACTGATTTGCTAACTTGGTTCACAGTGGCCACCCCCTCCAGTCCTGTAATGTTTTTTTTGCTTGCTCTGACAAGTTATACCCACGTTGTGGTTGCAGGTTATTTTCTTCACTGATCCTGTAGATGAATATCTGATGCAATATTTAATGGATTACGAGGACAAGAAATTCCAGAATGTGTCAAAAGAAGGTCTGAAAATTGGAAAGGATTCGAAAGATAAAGAACTGAAGGAGTCATTCAAGGATCTGACCAAATGGTGGAAGGGTGCTCTCGCCAGTGAGAACGTGGATGATGTGAAGATAAGCAACCGTTTAGCTGACTCCCCATGTGTTGTAGTGACCTCAAAATATGGTTGGAGCTCAAACATGGAAAGGATCATGCAGTCTCAAACGCTGTCAGATGCAAATAAGCAAGCTTACATGCGTGGAAAGAGGGTGCTCGAAATTAACCCACGACACCCTATTATCAAGGAGCTTCGGGAGAGAGTGGTGAAAGATCCTGAGGTATTTCGACTCAATGAAAAACTTGGTTTTTCTTATTTGTGATGTTGCTACTTTTACTCAAAGGAGAAAATTTTGTTTGATTTCTACCACAGGATGAAAGCGTTAAGCAGACAGCACAACTTATGTATCAAACAGCCCTTATGGAAAGTGGATTCATACTCAACGATCCAAAGGATTTTGCTGGCCGAATCTACAGTTCAGTGAAAAACAGTCTCAACATCAGCCCTGATGCAATAGTCGAGGAGGAAGATGATGTTGAAGAAACCGAGACTGAATCCATAGGAAAAGAAACAGAATCTCCTTCCAAGACTGAAGAACTGGAATCTGATGTGAAAGATGAATTGTAGGTCGGTATATATCTGGATGATCTTGTAGAAGGAATCATTTCTTAGAGTAGTCCCTTCTGTCGAGAACGTCCACGGGATGTTGCACGCTTCGATGAGGTGAAAAGGTGCCCTTTTAGAGTTTAGAAACTTGAGTGTTACCTTGTTATATCATTTTGAACACCATCGCTAATTATTTGTGCTGCCGCTGCATTAAAAAATTAACCGCGTCATATTTGCAACGTTGAATGGTAGTTTGTTTTTCTGTTATTTTTGTTTACTAAATAACTCCTCTATGCATGTGTTAATTTGGATGCTAAAATGGTGTATCGGGATGGTCGTGGATTGAACGGGGATGTGAGAAGCGATTCTTCGATTAAAAAAGTAAAAAAAAAAATTAGTTGTATTATATTTTTGTCGACTTTTTTCAACTAACGGAAATATATTGCATCATGTTGAAAATTGTTAGACCCGCTTGTGAAATCTTGGGTCAATCCATGCGTGGAGGCCAATGTCGTGGTCCCATGATTAATAGCAGGGTCACTTCAAAAAAAAATTAAATTAAATGTTACTCCGCTTGACATTAAACTTTCAATCCAAATAAAACTGCACATAAAAAAATGTTGGTGATCATATTCTCTGTAATTAAACGAAAAACTGAGACACCGTAAATTATCTAAAAAGAAGCGTGACTAGAAAGATTGTGTTAAATTTCCACGTCCGCAAGATATTGCTAGCGATCGGTTCTTTAATATTTTAAATTTAAAACACTCAACTTTTAATGGACAATAATTTAACTTAGTGAAGGTAAAAAATGTTTTCTATCAATATTAGGCAGAATGATAGCACAAATCATGCTTTTAACCACTGTTGTTGAGATGTAGACGAACACCAATTCATTCGTGAGCTATTCGAAGTTCGACCGGATAAAAAGCTTGTTCAAGATTGTTTGTTAAGCTTATTGAAGCAAGCTCGAGCTCGTCCGCAGCTCGAGTGTTAGATTTTTGGTTGAGAATGCTCAAAAAGCTTAAAAATGAATTTGTTCCGAAAATAAAATATTTAATGAACCGAGTTCAAGCTAGACTTGTTAAATATCATAAACGAGCTATTAATGAATCGAGCTCAAACTATTTACGAGCTTAATAATTTTCAAACTAGCCGAGCTCTGAGGCATCTCCAACCACAAAATCTATTTTGATGTAAATTTTACACTAAAATAGTGCGATTTCTGCACCAAATACAACATTCATCTCCAACCCATTTACTTCAAATCTTACATCAAATAGAATATTCTCAAAATATTCTTTTATCTCCAGCTCATTTATTTCAAGTCTTTGTATTTGAATTATGTGTTTCAAGTTGTATTTGTATTTCTATTATCTTTTTTAATTTATTTATGAATTGTATTGTTATATTAAATTTTTTGCATTTATATTAAAATTATATTAATTATAAATCATTAAATCAAATTAGTGCTTGATTAATAATAATTAACATAAATAAATATTTTAAAAATCAACAATTATTATTTTTAAATTTATATGATTAAATATCTAATTATTAAAATAATAAAATAAATATTATATTATTATTTAAATAATATTTATAATTTTTAATACAAATATTTATAATAAATACAAATAAAAAAATTTAAAAAAAAAGAAACAAACCCCAGCGCCAAATTAGTGCAGGGGAGTGGGGCTGCGCTATTTTGGCACATTGGAAGAAGAAATACTGCACCAAAATGATGTTTTCTTGGATATGCTCCGAGTATAATGATAAAATTTCAAATAGTTTAATATATATCTTAAACGAGTTGAGATCGAACCTCATATTGTTCGTCTCGGCTCACTTACAACCCCATGTATTAGTTCGAAAATAAGCAAAACCCACTAACCAACGAATTTTTGTGTGGTGGACTTCTAAAAGAAGGATGGGATTCTTAGGGTATAACAAGGTTAAACAATTGGCAAACAAATGGAATATCTGTCTTTAAGATCAACCTAAAGTGTTGCCATCATATCTAATCTAACGATGTAAAACGGAACAATAAATTTTTAGCATTTAGATGTCACGCCAATAAATTTTCGGGGCCAAATTTTCAAAAATTGGATTTTTGATTTACGTATTTGTATTCTATCATATTAATTTCCGGTTAAAATATATACATATATCAATAAATCTATTCTAATTATTTACATATTTCTATTCTAAAAAGTTATTTTACAAACAGTGGTTTTTAAATATGACTAAAATAGTCTTGAGTCATAATTTAACTCGCTTCTCTCTCTGGTCTACCTTCTCTCACCTCTTTTCTATTAAATTTATAACAGATATCTTAGCATTAACACCACAGTTTCTTTCCCCCCAAGTTCTCAACCATTCCAAAATTGCTTTGTATACGTAGGGATATATACATGAACAATCACCATTGCTTTAGAATGAGACTGCTTTTATTTTCCTAGTTCAAGAATCAAGAACATCCCACTAAACCTGAAGTAAATGATAACATCATTTGCTTGAAAGTTCAATATCAAATGTATTATTTAAACCATTAAGTTAAATAATTGGTTTGATCTTTATTCTACATTTTTACGTGAGTATCATCACATACACTGCAACTTCCTAACCAATCAGCGGTAGGCAAAAGAACTCGAGCAGCCAATATATATAAAACCAAGCTTGAAATTGGAGTAAAGCACCAAATCTTTGCTTCAAAGAACACCCACCAACCTTATTCTTCAAATTTCAACATGAAGCAATTGCTACTTTTCACTAACTAATTAATATATAGTCATGATTAGGAATGCAAATCAATTACTAATCAATTACATATGTGTACGTCTGAAAAAGATGTGGCATTGTGTAATCAGCCACAGTTATTATGAGTTCACCACTATTTTAAGTTATTTGAAAAAAAAAACAGGGTAAATAATAAACATCCGAGTGATGGAATACCATATATATACATATACTAAGTATATTTCAAATGAGAAAATTGTCCTTGATTAAAAAAAAATACGAGTTACAGGGTCCATCCCCCTAACAAATGAATTAGAACATAAATATGGATTTATAATTCAAGAAATGAGAGCGTGAATAAGATCATTGATACACAACTAATAAGATAAGATTGCATGGAAAAATGATCGGATGCACCACCTAGCACAAAATTCGGCAGCCACGCAGGTAGGTTAACTCGTGGCTGATCAGAACGAGAACCATCCATGGTGGCAGCAGCTGGTGGAGGTGGTACTGGTAAGCCACTCCCGGCCATCATCGGTGTTGTGGAGTCTCTTGATGATTTTTGGCTTCAAAAAAAAGAGTTTGTAAATTAGTAGGTATTTCAAAATTCCTGCTGCTATAGTACTGTTAAAATTTTGAAATTCTTATCAGTTGATGATGGTCCATCAATGTTTTTTAATAGACTATGTGCTTTTTTTCACATATTATGAACATGTAACATGCATGTATTAGCTAGTAATTAATGCAGGACAAGATTTGGAAGGTTAAGGCAACCAAAATATACTTTTCGAAAGAGTAATATTATTATTATTACTAAATGAGAGTGATCCAAAGAATAGAATCAAAATTTGGAATAAGAATATATGTATTTTTAATGCATAAATTAAAGAAAAAGAATAGTCTATTACCTTGTGAGTGAAGGGCAGAATGTTATAGTATAATCCGCTCCACCACACGTAAATGTACTCGTAGCATCATCGTAAGCGTAGCTATACGCTCTCGGACAGGTACTCTTGAATATCTCTGAGTAAACCGACGGCTGACAAGTGGCGGGTGAACCAAACGCGCCGCTGCAACAATACTCCGGGCTCTTAAATGCGTCGCATGCACTCTTGCAAGCCTGCCCGTCTGCTGCCCGCAACTCCGCCGGACACTTCCAGTTGAGATTAGTTATGCACCCCGTCAGGCCGCAAACACCTGAACCGCCCACCGGTTCGATTATCATTGGCAAGTTGTATCCATCCACGAGGCTGACATCGTAGAAATCTTGCTGGCCGGAGCCGATTGAGAATTCGGCTAAGGTGGCTGGTGGGTTTGCTCCGGCGCCGTTACATTCTATCTGATTAGAGCCGCAATCGCCGGTGATGCAGGTGCCCAGGCCGGTGGTTGGATCGAATGTACAACCAGTACGGCCCCATAATCGGCCAGACCATCCAGGTTGAACTTGGAATAATCGTGACCCGCCTGGGGGAAGCTGGAAACCAGTGGTTATTAAAGCGGCATTACCCGCATTGGATAAGATTCCCGGCCACACTGTGTGATCACACCGGTTTATCATCGTAAATATAGCCCCGACGACTCCTGAGAAGAAAAGGAAGAAGAACCCATTTAGCGGTTCACAATATATATTGGCAAAAAATGCAAAATAAAATATAGAGTTTTAAGGGAGAGTGAAATGGAAATTAGTCAAGATTTATACCTTTGGCTATGACAAGAAACATGAGGATCAGGATGTATGGACCGTTGGAAGAACAAGAAGAAGAAACCATAGTAAAAATTGAACAATTTTAAGAATAATTTGTTTAAAATATATGGTCCATAGATGATTTTACAACAAACTGTTTTACTGAAGCCAGATCATCAGAATCTGTGTAGAGTTTATGGAGATCTGGTAAATTAATGAACGTACAATGAGGTTTGAATTGAACTTAGGAAGAGAGCAAGAGAGAGACGGGGAGATGTTTTTGAGAAACACAACCTCATAATCAACTATATATATATATATAGCCATGTATGTATCTTAACACACACACACACCTCTGTGGTCTCTAGCCACCGATAATGAAAGTGGAAATTTATTTAATTCATGTTTTTAGAGAAAAAAGTTTAATATTTGAAAATTTATTGGTACATATATATAATTCGAATGTTTTTATTTAATTTCGAAAACGACTAGTTTATTTTTTAAAGAAATAATTTATATCTTTTTAACAGTTCTTAGCTCGTTGTATTTAAGTTACTATTTGAGTTAGTGTGATGCCTTAAATCACTTACCGGTTTCTGTTATAATTAGTTTTTATTCAGTTAATCGTTTTTTAATAAATTAATAGTAAAGAATTATTATCTAAATCCAAGTTTATGTAATTAGGGTGTGATATTGGTAAGTATTACTTTTTCCAAATATATGTTTTCTATTAATTGTTTTATTAGTTTATATTTGTGTCCAACAATTGGTAAGAAACATACATGCTTTACATAATGGAAAAGGGTTTTAATTCTTGGCGTAAAGTAATTGTTTTCACATATTATAAGATGATCTTTCAAAACAACCTCATTTTTTAAACTATCGTTAGACTGTCTCATAGATCAATCTTATGAGACGTGTCTACAACCCGATCAAAATCATAAAAAATATCATTTTTATGGATCGAGTCAGTCTGCCTCATGAATAAAAATCAATGAGATTGTTTCACAAAAGAAAAAAAAAACGTTATTATGGTTACCTTGAGTTTGCATTATAAAAAAAAAACATTCTTATTTTTGTTTCAAATTAAATATATAATCTGGGTTAAAGTTAGTGCCATACACTTCAACTCAATCAGCAAGAAAAGTAATGGAATCGAGAGAGCTGTTTTAGATAATATTGAAATAATGATTTAAAGTCTAATTCATTAATAACAGATCACGGTCATTCATCAACCCAAAAAACTATATATACAAGTCAGTCAAGCACTCCAATTGACATGTGTAAAATAAAATTTGGAATGTTTACGATTCTGATAAAAATTTGTGTGAGACGGTCTCACGGGTCGTATTTTGTTAGACGAATCTCTTATTTGGGTCATCCATGAAAAAATATTACTTTTTATGCTAAGAGTATTACTTTTATTGTGAATATCGGTAGGATTGACACGTCTCACAGATAAAGATTCGTGAGACTGTCTAGGGATTTATTCTTACATTCTTATTCATGCATTTAAACTCTACTTAAATAATTTCTTGTATTTTTTAAAGTCTTTGAATGCTTAAATTAGAATTGGATTCCTAATACCCCAATTAATCAAGTCTGTTTTGTCCGTGGACTTTTATTGTTGGCCAAATAGTGGGATTATATTTGTCTGGTAATCAAGAAATTAAGTTTGATGAAATGTGTATTTTATATCGGTCAGAGGTATGTAAAGTGCAAAATATTTTCTTGAATATCTAATCTCTACACTATGATAGATATATTAGTTTAAATAAAATATAGAGTTTAAAAGCCAATGTACAAGAAGTCAGGATGGCCGAGTGGTCTAAGGCGCCAGACTCAAGTTCTGGTCCTCTAACGAGGGCGTGGGTTCAAATCCCACTTCTGACAAGTTTTTTTATTCGATTTAATAGCATTATCACATATGTACGTATTTTATCTTCACAAATTGCCTTGGACAAAACAGATAAGACTGTGAAGAAAATATATAATAATTAATAATACTAATAAAAGGAGAGACCAACCGACATGTAAGATAAATAATTAGAACATTATATTAAAGTACGTACTCGAATAAAATAAAATAATGAAATTATACTATTTATGAGAGTCGGGAAAATATTGAATACAACGTGTAAAGAAGAATCTTCTACACACTTCCACGCACTAAACGCATTGCATTATATTTCAAAACATTAATCAATAATAAACATAATGGATAATGCATGCATGCATTTAGTACAATTTGATAGAATTATTAAACCTATTCATGCATTCACTTTTCAGTAATGCTCAAAAATCCCACAAGGAGGTGAGCCTGTGTTACACCAGAAATAGATTATTAGATTTTTCGGTTTTTTGTTTTGTTTCACTTGAACACAAAAAATATGGGGTTCGTCGATACTGTTTTCTTTTGTAGTGTTACAATCGGTCAATCATCTTATTCAAATACACCGAGAATAAAAGCATAGAGTCACTTGTGAGAAAGAGTCGAGAATGAGATGGCCCGGAGGTGTGACGACTGACATGAAAAGTAGGGCTGCTTATTTATACAGCAAAACTAAAACATCTGTTTTCATTGGTGGGAACGTGTGGTGTTGAATAAATGCAATTTGGGATCAAGTGATCTTAATTGATTGTTCCAATGTAATACGCTCATTACGTGTTTGTATAGTGTTTTTTTGCCAAAGTATTGCACTTCGGGAGCACGATTTAATATATCAGCGCGAATTAATTTAACGGTAAAAGATTATATATAAATATGAGTCCAGATGCACAATTATATTGCTTGTTTGTACACATCTTTTGGCTTTAATTCATCGAGATCAGACTCTTTTATTCTTTGTACTAAAATTTCCTTTTCTTAGTCTACTCTCTTTTTTCACCTTTCTACGCTTAAAGCCTCCTTTATGTAAATCAGTGAGAAACGAAAATAATGAGCAAGTTACAGATTTCGTTTTATCCAAGTAGCATCAGATTTGAATAAATCCAGCCGATATGAACCATACTAGGTTGTATCGCTTTGCGACGAAAAGTATCGAGAATGAAAATTTTCTGTGAGATCGACTCGATCCATTCTTCAACATCGAATATAAAATAAATCTTTAACCAACCATAATTTTTTACTAATAAATTTATTTATAAATATACGATTTTCAACACATTAATTTGGGGCTTGAAACATATATGGTCGGAGAAGAATTTGACAAACGTCAAAATCTTTTTCTTTTTTGGTATCGTCACCGTGTAATATACATCAAAATCGTCTTTGCTAAATATGACCTTTCATTTTTATTTATGGGGTTTGTCAATGATATGATTTTATGCCCCAAAATAAGATCACTAAACTTTGTTCTTTATTTAGTGACTGTTCCTCCTTTCACCATTAGTATTCAAGAACGTGCATTCGACATGTTATCTGTCGTGTAAAGGGCCTTAACAGATAACTCCTCCTTTTCTCGATACGCTTTTATTTTAGATTATCCTTCTCATTTCAATTTTTTTTTTTTCAAAGAAAAAATTGTGTCATTTGGATATCTATACAGATTTTATAAATGCAAAACCTAAAGTTAATTGAATTATTTTGTTTTACATAATAATGATAAGAATTGTGTATATCAGGTATAAGTTTTGTCTCGGATATTATTGTAACACTTTGTGACAACATGTAGCGGAATAATATAATACACAAATAAATCAATTTAGTAACACTGAGATAATTATGCACGAGTGGACACAATTGTGCGATGCCTCATGCAAAAATTATTGGAGAAAATAATTCGATTTTACAAAATCAATACTACTGAAAAAAATATCTTATTTAACAAGTCAATGAAATAAATTGCATTCTAAAATATTAATAACAAAAATAATCAGAACACAAGAATGTAAATCTGTGTGGCCGAAATTTGGAGCAACAAAACAATTATTCAATCACCACTTTGTATTTGTGTTGTCTTCAAATGTGTTCAACACATCACGACAACACAGTGAAACAACAATTTTTCGTTTTTGCGATTTCTTTAGAAAATTCTTTCTTTGTTCTCTCGTATCTCGCTCGTCTTGCTTCGTTCAGGTGCAGCAACTATTCTTCAATGTATATAAGCTTGTGTTGATCTTAATAAGATTCTTTAAATAGATTCCTACAAGATAATAAAAATATTCTTTTATTATGAAACAAACTATTTTAAATATTATATATAAAATCTAGAGTTCAAGAAACTCAAAATTCAATGAAGACAAACTCTTATGCAAAATCTTATCAAAAAAGGAAAAAAAAAAAAAAAGAGATAAATTATGTCTTGCAAAGCAAGACACGTTTCCTTTCATTAAAATCTAGAAAAGTGTTAATTCTGCAAATTTTATCGTCATTAACATGATTCATCACAAATCTTATCTTAACCAACCATCCTATAGGTGGTCGGAGTTGTAACTGTGTTAGATAAAACATGAGGCGAAAAGTAAAAACAGCTCTTCTTGTTGCATTAAATAACTGTAAAATTCAGTTTGCGGTTAACAAATACACTAAACAATACATAAATACATCAAAAATGATATATTACATTAATAACAAAACAATAAATATTTGAAATAATTACATAAATATCGCTCGTCTTGTCGTCGGGTTGTTTCAGATGCGAAAATATTTACTGAAATCTTGCTGTACTCGTCGTACTATTTCATTTTCATAAATCACTTCTTTATTTTTATTGTGATTTGATTGTTTTCAATAACCAAAGTATCAACTAAAAATATGTCACTACCACCGTGTCTTGACTTTGAATTGGCGTGACATATAAATTAATACAGTATAAAGACAAACAGATAAGAAAGGTGTCGATCAAATTTAAATGCTAAAGATGATTTTTTCTCTCTATCAAATTATATCATCATCGTCATCGTTAATTATTATTGCATAATGGAAAGTTTAAAAAAAATTGATAAGGATATGTGAGATGTGCATAAGCAAAAGTGACACTTTCTATTACTTTTATCTCAAAACATTTATCCATGAAAAAGATATACATATTGTATAGATCATAGGTTGGCTTGGTTTCTCTTTTCTCTTTTTGGCCAATATTTTTTTCTAACTTACAGACTGGTTTATATTAATTTTATTCACAGTTGAAAGTTTTAATTTCAAAATTGAATTTTAAATCACTTACTACAACTATATTTTTTTCATGAAAATGATTTTTTTTTTTAAATTTAAGATATGTAGAATTTTTAAAAATTAACGAACGCGATTTTATAGAAAATCTCATGAATAAATAACGTAAGGATTGTAAATAATAAAATCAAATACTACATTTAATTTAATATTAATATTTTCTGAAAGTATTTATTATTTAATATTACACTAAAAAAGGTATTTAATGTTAATATTCTGGTGCATTCCATTCCGTGTAAGGTCAATATCATGTCTGACATACATCCACTAAATACTTTAAATTTCCTATTGTTTTATAATGAAATTGAATACGAATTATATATAAGATAAACGAACAAATGATGAACGACTATAAATTAAAATATATTTTATGCATAAAATTAGTTTTCTAATTTTTATTCCTGGTGATTTACGTTATTATATGAGAATCCCAAATTCCCAAAATTTTAATTCTTATGAATGACGCCATTTTTGTGACATTTTCATGAAAATGTTTTCGCTAGAAAGTAAAAAACTAGATAATTTCAGCATAATTAAACGCTTTGAACTTTGTCTAAGGATTTTCCTCTAACAATTATATACAACACCGTTAGTTGTCTCACATCGGTTAAATAAAATACATCAGAGTTGTATATATGGTCTTGGACAATCCTCTCCTCTTAAGCTAGCTTTTGAGGTTGAGTTAGGTCCAAGTTCCAATCTTAACATGGTATCAGAGCTCATGTTCCACCGTTATGTGTTGGACTGTCCATAGTTGGGTCACCCGTTCTACCCATAATTGGGTCATTTGTAAACTTTCACGCTCCAGATGTTCATTCCTGGGTGTGAGGAGGGTGTGTTAGTTGTCTCACGTCCGTTGAATAAAATACCTGAGAGTTGTATATATGGTCTTGGACAATCCTCCCTCCTTGAGCTAGCTTTTGGGGTTGAGTTAGGTCTAAGTTTCAATCTTAACAAACACGATGAGCTTAATTTGGCGAGGATTATCTAAAAAATAATCTGGGGATATATTTGTATCGCATTCGGAATAAAAGTCTACAAATATCATACAAAAACAAAACGAAATTTATTTTTAAAAAAAAGAATAAAAACTATTCACTCAAATTAAATGAAAACAAAAAAATATATGAAAATGCATTTATTTTTAATTACATAAATTTTTATTTGTAAGAAAATACATATATTCCAAACGCATACAATGCGTGGATCTAGTGTACCAATATCCATATATTTGTGTGATATGAATTTTGATGACTAATTTTAATTAGATCCATGCAACTCCAACGTCATAGTATCGCAAGATTAATTGGCTTTAAGCAAAAGCAAACTGCGGATTTAGCGGGGGATCACTGGAATTTACTTAAATTTGTGGGTTGAAGTTAAACGTATCAAAGTTACATGATTACCTCTTTGATTTCTCAAGGAAAGTGGGATTAATAAATTTGACCATAGAGTTTAGTCTGATTCAGACAGCATTATCGCAAGTACGCTTTTACAATGAAATAATAGTAAAATCTGGATTTGTCGGGACGAAAGATGGTAAAGAGACCTTTCTAAGTTAACATATAGTATAAAACAGAGAAATGATATAACTCAGGCAATAATCATCTAAACCAGATTATCCCTAACTCAACGTGAGTTTTTCCAGTTGGATTTGTTCCACGGCAGTGAGAGAAGAATGCATGGGATTCCCGTATATGTATAGACGGATTTAAAAATGAGTGTACCAAATAGGATTTTTTTTTTTGAAATCGTGGTATTATAGGAGTGGGAGGACTCGAACCTGAGTCATTATAAGAAGAAAGCAAGATGAGATCATTAGAGGTAAAGCTTGGTCTCATACCAAATAGGATTTGAACATTTAAAAAAGATTTGTTGAATATATATATATATATATATATAGAGAGAGAGAGAGAGATAGACTATATTAGCTCGATTAGTTCTAGTTTGTCACACTTGTAAACGGCAAATAATTAAGATCATTTTATAGCGGAAAAAATGTAATTTTTCGGGGGCCGATGGCAATGAACCATGGCCTTGATTAGCAAGCATATGTCAAAATCTAATTGGCGGCCTAATATTTCAGCCCAAATAACATAAGTTTGATCAAAGCCCACAAAAGAAACATTGCCTTGTATGTTATGAAATATAACTGAACGTTGACGAACTTTTAAGATCTTATTACACACATTTGAATATTACATGTCATATTAACTTTTTTTATAAAAAAAAGATGTGACGGAAAATAGTTTCTCATTTTCCATAAGGAAACCCCATTTTAGCATTTATACCAAAAAAAATACCCAGATCTTAATCCTTTTTAGAAAATTCCATTGATATAAATTTTACAAAATGCAATTTTAATTAACTATGTATTGGGGCGTGACATTTTTAGTCTAATGTGTTTTGTTAAATTTAATTATAGTATGTAACTATGTTTTTTTTATAAGTTTTAGTCATTTTCATCCAAATCATTTAACTAAATTGCTAATAAATAGCATTGTAAAAATTTATAATTACGACCCGTGAGATCGTCTCACGAGTTGTAATAAATAGCATTCTTCTCACAAAATACGACCCGTGAGACCGTCTCACACAAGCTTTTGTCACTCAGAAAAATTTTTTTAATTACATATTTATAAAAATTTAACAATGATATTGTCATTTAATTACATGATTTTGGAACTAAAATTGATATTTAAAATTTTAAAAAAAACATAGTTGCAACAATATAATTAATCTAACAAAATATACAGAACTTAAAAACACACCAATATATACATATTAAAATTGACATTTTTCCTATAATTTGACTTGTAAGTAAATATTATTTAATACATCCTTATGTAGCACAAAAAACTATGAGTATTCGAAAACATTAAATCCTTAGAAGAAAGAAAAAGGAAAGACCTGATCGTCAACATGCAGAAGTAAGACTTTGTTTACATGGAGAGTCATGGAAGAATCTGAACAAAATCAGCCTAAACAATTGTGAGAGAATTTCTTGAATCTCGAACTCGATAGGGAAGACTTCATAAAAATTAGAAGCTTTTATGAAATCGAAGGGTCATTGCAGCTACCAGCACTGATCAGTTTCCCAGGTCCGCCTCCGTCCTTCCACCTCCGGAAAAGGATTCGCCGCCAAGCGCGCTTCCCTCCGAAGTCGCCTGGAAAGCGTCACATCATACATGGCGCGCTTCTCATGGTCGGAAAGAGTAGCGTAGGCCGCGCGCACTCTCATAAACATAGCTCCTCCGCCTTTGGATGCGACGTCGGGATGCAAAAGTCTTGCCAGTTTTCTGTACGCAGACTTGATCTCTTGACACGAGGCACCGGAATGAATCACCAGGACGTCGTACAATGACCCAGTCTGCAGAGATGTTTCATTAGCCCTCTCAGCTGTGGCGTAACCGGCGGAGATTCGGAGCTGGTGGCGGAAGCAGATAATCGTGGGAGAATATGGAGCAGGAACGGCGGAGAATCGGCGGCTGATGATTTGATTCGATGATGACAATGATATAGAAGCCATTACGGAATCGGTCACGATTGTAGATTAAATTGTTTTATGAATGAAGAATCGGTCCGAAGGGTTTAGTTTTATAGAGCGAGCTAATTGGAACCGTGTTGTGTCAGAATAAGACTTATCCACGTGTCCATGTATAAAGTGACGATCCACGTAAAATATTATTTTTAGCCCATGTGTTGTTTTAATCTTATTGCTTCAAATCATATTTATGTGAACAGTTTAAATAATAAAATCATATTTCCAAACATTTTTCGTATCAACCTATGCTTTGGGATTTATAATAAAGGTGGAATTTCAGGGGACCATTCTGGTTTTCTATGTAGTATTTACTCAGGGTGCAAATGAGTCGTGTGGAGCTCGAGTATATGATATTTGAGTTCGAATCGAACTTCATTGAGTATTGATTTTCAATCTCGAGCTCGACTCTTGAAAATATCGACTTACTCAAGCTCGAAAAACTCGATTGTACTTTTAGCTAGAATGTTAATTTCTATTTTAATCCCCATACTATCTTTATCATTTGAGAATGCTAAATATAAATTCAAATACCTTTTACCCAATTTTAAATAAACTTGTATTTTACATTAAAATATGGACTCGTCATCTCTGAAAAGGGTTGTTTCGAATGGTCGGCCGACATCCCACGCTATAATTAACGATCTTTTTTCAAAAAACGTCGATAATAGCGACGGTTTTATAAACCATAAAACCGTCGCTAATTAGATTATCGACGGTTTTTTCGTCGCAAAATCCGTCGCTAAACATATTTTTTTAGTGTAAAAAGCGTTTAATTTTTTTTTCAATGGCACTTTTTTATTTGCTTTGCGTTCAAATTTGATAAAAGTTTTCAGAACAAAGGAGCATAACTACTTGATAGTTGTTCTGTAACTTCAACTCCATCGGAATTTGTAGGTAGAGATATTCATCGATCGATTCAATTTTACGCAATTTACTTCGATTACCGGGTTTTAGAAAACTTGTAGGTAATGATGATCATAATTAAAAAAAAAAAAGTCAACTATATTTTCCACAAGAAAGCCCCATTTTGAAAATTATTTAAATTATTAATTAAATTATATTTTAAAATATAATATATTATCTTTTAGTTAATTTTGAGTAAACCTTTTAAATGAACTAAATAAATCACAATCAACTAAAAATTGACAAAATATTTTTAATTCACTAAATATCATTTCATTAAAGTTATCAGCTAAATAAAAATATAAATATAATTAAATTTTCAGATATTTCGCTCAGTTTAAATTTGACACATATAATTCAAAATCGAACTATATCAACTTTGGTTTAACCATATCTGGCTGCTTGTGCTTTTTTTTACTGCCGTGAATGATTGGTTTGTTTAAATGAATATTGTATTATTGAATTGGTTCCGAATTCCAATATTGTTTAGCCTGTCTACGATTCTTTGAGTTTGTATCCTTAACCAACCAAATGGTGCTACGATAATGATAGAATAAAAAAAAAGAATAATAATAATAATGAAAGAGGATAAAAGTAATCAAAAGCGATGAAAGATAATAGGAATGCCGTCCCACATCGTACAATTGTCATACATCTTTACAAAATATGTCATATTTAATTAGACGTAGAACACTCGACAGAAGCGTGATCCTTCAGGCAAGTTTAAAGGGGATGTGATGAGTGGTCGATGCTCGCAACAAGATATGCGAGACGGGTGTCCAGCTCCAAGCCTGGTTACGACAATTTGGGCACTCTCGTCTTAACCAATCTGATCCCTGTAAATAATAATTTGTCATAATCAATAAATCTCAATTATATTTATTTAAATAATAAATATATCTGTTTCTGAAAAGTAAATACACTACCATGTTTGTGTGTGTGTTTTTATATATATATAAACTAAATTTGGAGAAATGTGTAATTTTATAATTTAATTAATATATTTATTTGTTAATTTTTGACAAACTACAAGGTGGTGAATATAATATTTAAATATAGTTGACTTTTTTTGTAATTATGATATTATATATAATTATTTATAGATCAATTAGCTTTCTAATTTTAGGTAAATGAGTTTGTACATAAGTTAACAATGATATTTATTCGAATAGGGGGATTTAATTTTTGTCATCAAATATTATGGTGGGTGCATTTGAAATTCCTCGCAAGATTACTTTAGAATCAGAAAAAATTGAATCTCCTCCTATTAAGTGTATCCTAGTAACGAGAATATTTGAAATCATTCACAAGTCCATAAACGACTCACGCAAATGTGAGTGAGTCGTACATAACTGAGTAAATAAGCAAACAGAATACTCACCAAGATTTATCTTCGAAGCACAAAATTCCGTAATACAACTATTATAATACTACCCAAATGAGGCTATAAACAACATAAAAGAATGAACGTTTTTATCTAACATCCTTCTCTAGGAACAGAAAATGTTGAATCTAACCCGTCTAATATATCCAAAACATCCGTTTTTTGATGTTTCGGTCCCCTTCGAGGAGAACTACCCATGCTCCTTGAAGCCCAAACCTTACTCTTGTTATTCTTTACCTATCACAAATTCCTGGCTTTTGCTCAGCCCGGGCACCAATTTCCTTGGTTTCATGACTTCTTCCAAGAGATTTCTATCCTCGGAAGAAAGGTTGCCATGGTGAATTGCTGCATTCTGGCTTAAGGATTCAGTATTCATAATCAAACCTTTACGAGTTGGAGAACGTATCGGCAGGGATTTAAGTCCATTATCTCTGTATCTTACAAGGTTGATCAGACGATGGAGCCAAGTTATTAGCTCAAGAATGCAAGCCTCAACTTTACGCTTGTCAGCATGATAGAGTGTCTGTAAGCGAATCAGGTTGTTCGGCGGGCTTGTTTTCTTGCCAAATTCATTACTGTAAGAAAGAGAGAGTAAAAATACAAAATTTCCACCGCAGAAGGTTTAATAGCAGAAAAAATTCAGACTGACCCTGTGTTGGCCCACTCTCCGACCCATCCGAAACCTTGATGTGCTCTGATTCGAGTTAGTATAGATGGAAAAGGAATGGAGTTAGTTCATCAGAATGCTATACTTCAAAGTTGAGATCAGTGACAATAGAAAATCGAAGAAGATCCAAAACAACCAACAAAATAGTATGAAGCTATCGTACTTTGTAGTATCTGTTGCTATGGGAACAAGCCACTGAAGCGTTTTCTCCATCTCAGCTTTAATTTGAGGAGATGTGAGCTGCAAAAGGCACAATAAGATGCTAGATCCAGAGACCATGAGGTCCATAAACAGAGGATAGAAGAAAATAACAAAATTAAAATACAAATGGAACCAAAGAGAGAGAGAAACCAGCACATGGGGATTAGAGCCAGGAGAAGAGATTTCATAGATCATCATGACCATAATGTCGCTATTTGGACAAGCACGACTAATTTCAATTTTCGAAAACAAATGTATTAATGGAAACAAATTGACTGGTCTACTTACTACAAAGAAATAAACACGACTTGATCATAAAATGTAGCTTTCTACTACTACTTTGAATACAAAATCACCTACGTCCACACTGAATCAAAGATCCCAATACAACCTTAGAGAAACTGAAGAAAAGGAATAGGCAATAAGAGAAATAGCTCAAAGACAATACCTCCTCGTGAGCATCAAAAATCTGTATTCTTGAACGAAGAGAGTCCTTGACAGTTGGTGGTAACCCATTGTACAACGCATCTCTCATATTTGGAGGAAGAGAGGTAGGGCGTGATGCCTTGAACAAAGATGAGTTCCATAATATAAATTATTAGTGAGTACCAAGACATGCATCACTCTATCAAAGAAATGGTACAGAAAAATAAACTCACAATATTATCAATTTGTGTAATTATGTTAGCATAATGCAAAGCAAGACCGGCGACACCAAGCCTTTCTATTTTACTTGTTGAAACCTTGCCAACGGACGGCAACCCTGCCATGTTACGCAATGATTAGAAAGAGATACACGTCTTGAATGCATTTTTAACGTAAAGAGAAGATAGAATGAACAAGATGTTAACAAACAATGAGATAACATCCTTCAAGTACTGCTACTAAATTACCAGTTGATTAGGGCAACTGTTAACTCTATTGAAGACAAGGAACAATCATCAAAAAGAAAATGGAAAGTGTACGGTAAATCTATAAAAACATCGATTCCCTGAAGGAAATCTTTTTATACAGGAATTTAAAAGCTTTTCCATGCAATAATCAACTAAATAAATGATAAATAAAACAGAAAAGCATAGAAATATATGTTTCGAGAAGAGATTTTATGTCTTTGCTATCGTAGAACAATCTAGATCAATCAGATTTAAAAATTTAAGAACTTAACTCTTGATACGAGAACTGCATTACTTTACCATTTATGCACATCCAGGCATAACAACTCAATGGTACCCAGTTTATATTAATGAACAATTTGCATCCTGAACATAGAACCTCTTCATAAAAAAAAGTTGAGGATTGTGGAAGGAGTTTTTAAAATTGGCGTGGCAATCAGATGATTAAAAATTAATTCCAACCACTAAAAAACTGATAATTATTTCATGGAAAAAAAGCTGCAACCAAACTATTGACAGCTGACTTTGAACAGAATTTAAAAGTCAGGTGGTAGAAGCCTAATGGGACAAAATGATTGAACATGAAGCCTTGGAGGCTACATCATAGTAACGAATATTACATAACAATTAGAATCTGGAAGCCACTAACCAACACCCAGAAATAGATGAGAGGCACCGGTAAGCTTGAAAGCAAAAAAATAAGTTACAGTGATTTGCAAGAAGCTGACCATACTTAAGTATTGTCTCATTCCCCCCTATAAAAAGGAAAAGAAAGAAACAGAAATAAAAAATCAACTATACTAAGCATGTAGGTATACCATTATCTCCGAACGCCACAGCAATTTCTTGAAGGATGAAAGTAACAATATCAACAAGCTTCTCCACAACCTACATGGTGAAATATCAATGTGCACTGTATCTACTGATGGTTATTACCACTTTAATATATCTTGATAGAATGACGACTTAATATAAGACCGTGTGAAGCAGATATATATAGCAATACAGAGAGATACTCAAAAAGTAGTCTTTGATGTTGAAATATTGTAGAATTGAGTACTATAATAGCAAACAATTTAAGTACCTGCTCCAAGCTTTTAGACCAAAGAGATTTCTTTTTCAAGCTCCTTACAAGTTTTCTTTGATGTTTCAGCTCTGTGTGTAACATTGTGAGACTCTCTCCTACAGTTACCAAATTAATGTAATCTGTCAATTACAAGTTTACACAACCCACCAACTTTCCACTCCCCTTCCAAACAGAGAGCTGGAAAATATTAAAAGCAGCCCTTTAATATTCAGATGAAAGAACATCATGTACAACCTTTTCGAGGGAGGTTTAATGAATCTGCTTCCCCTAGCTTTTGCTGATAATCTTGTTCAAATCTGTCCAAAGCATGGAACTCATGATATAATTCCTGCAGATGCAGCAGTATTAAGTCTCTCATCATTTAGACAAGCTAGAGAATTTACACATGGTAATATATATTAATAAAAAAAAGCCAAGTGGAATTCTAACATTGTAATGGTTAGTCTATTTCGTTTTACCAACAAGAACTGTAAGTTTTTTTATCTCATCCATCAAAAGTCATGTCTGACTCCTAGGCGAGTAATTTTTTTACCCTCAACCAATTGCGTCTTTAAAAAAAATATTCTCCAAGATATTTGCCAAGAAAAACTGGGAACAATCCTAAGAGCCAATGAATGAGGATTGCACTTACAGATGTATGCTGAGCCAGAGTGGTAAGTTCTTGCATGGTCATTTCTACATCTTCTCTTGGTTGTTTATGAATGTCAGGATCTGACTCCAACCTAAAAAGTTGAGAAGTGTTATCTTTCTTCATCTTAAGACAGAAATGAGTTTCCAAGCATACAAAGTAAAGTTCGTTTACTTTGAAAAAAATCTGTCCAGGTTGTGCCACTGGGGATCTTTACACAGATTTCCAAACCTGATTATTTCACGAGAATATACATCGAATTCCTCCCTGCATGATTAAAAACAATAAGTTAACAAAAGAAAAAACAACAAAAAATCTCTTCTGTGGAGTAATAAAGAAGCATGAAATCGAGCAGGAAAAGGAGAGGAAAGAAGGGAGGTTTTCAACAAGAGCAGGCAATACTAGAAGAACAGTTCAGTGCCTTTTGTCAGCAGCCGCAATTCTGAGGAGCTCATTCATATCACTGGAAACCAGCTTTTGCACCCCTTCCGAATGCAATATTTCCTTTTTCAGACGCTGGATATTTTCTTCAGAAAGTGACAGTAGCAAGTTTGACCCTTTGGCTATGGTATTTGCAACTTCAAAAGCAAGTATACATATTTTATTTCCCCGAGATGCCACGCCAGTAGTAAATCCACCAGAGTTCAAATTTGTCATGCTGCTGCCTAGAGTATCTAGAACTTCCACCGCCTTCTCTAGGCCGACTATGCCCGCCTTTCCAAGAAATGAGGGTTGCTGTCATACAAAACAGTTTGTATTATTCTGATTCTTTCAACCAGAACATGAAACAATATTCAGTTGTGAGGCTGCCGTTCCACCAAAATAGACTGTTAGCAAATAATGGATTCTTCAATCGGGATGCAGCCATTCCGGAGTCTGAAGCTCATTGAACGACTAAAATGTTGGTCATGCAATAAAAGCACAAAATAGAAAGTAATGACACCTCTAATTCTGATAAAATGTGCCTAATCTGGTCAGTGTGTGATCACTCTGCAACTGCATCAAAGAGAATCAAGCAAATTGTTCGTGTAAAAGTTCTGGCATCTACACTGCAATCAGCCAGACAAAACAGTCCACAAACAACAGACATGCTTATTCCTTCTGGCCATCGTATGTATCTCATGACCAAAAGCAATCCGTGCAACCTTATATCACAATTAATACAATTTTCACTTCAGCCTCTCCAAGACAACTATAATTTGATCGCATATCCTTTTTTAATCACGCTCCACCTAATTCTTTCTATCCTGCGACTCTCTCTCTCTGAGCTGAAAACAATCAATTTGCAGCATTTTTGCAACCATACTCACAAATCGCAACACATCCAGCAAAATATCGATGATTTTCAGTTTCCATCTATCTATTCTTTTATACTCAATCTAACTTCTCTATCACTAAATTCTGCCATACATTCCGATAACCTACCAGCAGGAATTAAAAACGCACACACGTTTACCATAAAACTGAGTGAGCGTGTTTATTTTCTCATGATAGATACCTTGTTCGCTGGTGTTCTGGCTGGGGTAGATGGCTTCAATTCGCAGGAAATCGACAAGTGCAGCTCACCAGAATCGTACAAATTTCTGGGCGCCTTCTCACAGACTTCAACTTCATCAGGATAAGCATAAGAATCATCACAATTCTTTTGCTTCCCAAAACTTCCAATCGATTTCAATTTCCCTGAAAACCCTGAACTCTTATCGTGCTCAACCTCTCTCGATTTCAGATTTCTTTTAACAGTTCCTCCAGAACAAACCGCTCCCATTGTGAATGCAAACCTACAGCTATTCACAAAACTTTGAAATCAAAACAACCAACATAAATCCAGCAACTAGTTAGTTCTCAATTCCGATTATTGAATGACAGCAAGGAAAGAACCAAAAATCTCAAATACGGTCACTCTAACTTGAAATCTATAAACGAAACATAAATATGTAGGGAAAAAAACTTCAAATAATGATCATACCTGTTTGAAGAAGATCTTCAAAAGTGGGAAAACGGGGTGAGAGTATTTAATCCGCAATTGGAAAGGAATACCGCGTGAAATAAGAGCAGCAAATTGGCGAGACACCCGGGTTGGAACAGACTTGACAGAATTAATTTAAGGGGTAAGAATTCCCAAGAAAATTAACACCAAACACGGTGCGTGCAGTGGTTAATTCTTGACTTTTCTGTTCGATTTTTTTCTTATTAAATTAAATCTTATATATAAATAAATAGTGAAGAAATTTCTCAAAAGTCTGAAAGATAGGGAGTCAGCCAGTCGGTTTTGCCGGTGTCAACGTCAACCAATTGACTATTCTGCCCTTTCTGTTTTGATCATGTTAATTAATTCACAATATTAATCTATTAATTAAAATCAGTTAATCGATTGATTTTAGGTTGATCATTTTATAAAAATTCGTAATTAGTAAAAAAAAAATCATTGCTACAATTTCAAGTGACCGTTTACATAAGATTGGTGTTGGATAACTGAAAAATGAAATCATGATTTTGCATGCAATTAATTTTGAATACAATATAATAATACTGAATTTTTTTCTATCCAGTTTTATATATGAGCTTCTAATTCGAGTTTTACTTTATCATAAAAATAAAAGTAATTTGAATTTAAAAAAAAATGGCTGTTTTTTACATATAAAAATGTATTATTAAGAAATTCGCTATGTTTTATTTAATAACTAGCTCGTTTGCACAATTTATGATGAAATTTACATCGTAATAAGTAGAATTACTATATTGCACATTTCATCTATTTTTTCTTCATTGAGTTAGGGTTAATATTGGAAGTTCATATAAATATAAAAATAATAATAATAAGGTAATAGATATAGAAAATCTACTATAGATTAACCATTGATCATCCTTCATTATTTCTTTATTAAGCTATATTCCACCATTAGAATTTGGAATTTTATTTAGGGATAACTGAGAAATTTATGCATCAATTACTTTTCAGTTAAGTAAGAGAACAACACAATAAATTTTTTTAATTTTTATTTAGATTTTCTTTCATGCTTTCAACATATATTAAAAATTTAGAGTTACTATTTAAAAAAAAAAATACATGTCTTACACATTCTTCAACATGAGTAGCCGTATATTTTTTGTATGACCATGAATTACAAAAAAAATTTAATCCTCATTTTCAATCGTATTTTTTTATGTTATATTTGAATTGTTTTTTTTTTAAATGTGGTCAAATTTCAATAATTGAAACATCGACACATTATAACAATTTTCATTAGAGTTGGTCTCTTGTGAGACGATCTCACGAATCTTTATCTGTGAGACAGGTCAACCCTATCGATATTCACAATAAAAAATAATACTTTTAGCATAAAAAGTAATATTTTTAATGTATGATTCAAATAAAAGATCTTTCTCATAAAATAAGAATCGTGAGACCGTCTCACATAAATTTTTTAATTTTTATTAACATAAGGTGGTCCAAGAAGATCAAAGTAACTCTTTCGAAACATGCAAAAGTCAAAACTAGCTTTGGAATAGACAAATGAGAGTGCAAAATTATTCTTTCCCCATAATTTATCGTGTACGGTGTTTGTTTTTTGTGAATTAATTATTATTTTTAAATTATTGGAATGCAACTGTGTTTTGAAATTGAAATAAATATTCGTTACGTGGTGGAAATAATTAGCTATGCATAAAAAAAAAAAAATCGATTTTCGTTGCGATGCCTGCCAAATGAGAAATCATTAATTAAACTAAGCAAGTCCCAAACAAGGACAAAAAGGTGGACCCTGACTTTGAATTGAAATGGTCAGAGCTGACCCACCTTGGAGTGACCCAATCCACATGGCACGTTACTTTCTTTCGCATTATTTAATACAATAAAAGATGTAAATTCTTATATATTTTTTAATCTGATCAAATAATATCAATCAATTAATACGAAATTATTTTTTATTAAAAAAAATTGTTCGATTTCAAAGAAAAATTTTGTTTAAATTTTTTCGTCCTTTAAGATAGTTAATCTAAAAATATCACGCTTAATAATATAATATAGATTATTATTGTTATTGTTGTATCAACAAATTTCAAACAAATCATATGTTATTTATAAAAAAAATGAATTTTGAAAACAACATTGTTTAAGATTTTTATATCAAATCAATAAGCTTACTTATAGAAAGGGATGTTTTACTTTTATCAGATAATATAACTTTGCAAATTCAATTCCAAGACTCACATGTATGTATAAATCAAATTTATGAGGTGGCTAACTAATGCATTTAAATCTATCATTATAAAGTTATTTCATATATTATTTTAGAAAATAAATCATATCAAAATATAATACCATTGCAGTAAAAACGAGCGTTTTCTTGTACCTCAAATATATTAACTACAGTCATTAAGTTTTAAAAGATATTGAGCAATTAGTTATGGGATGGTAACCGTTTTGATTGATTGAAGTTATTTTAGGCAAAAAAGGCAGCTTTTTTGTTTTGTTTGATCCAATAATCAGAGATGCATCGATCGCTTTCCCACTTGCCGGACGTGGGGCCCGCATCCTTGTCTCGTCTTCACCAAATCCAACCCCCTCTAGTTCCGCTCCATACCCATCACTCTCCCAACGACTTTTAAGAAATATATCTTGCCATTCCCTCCACCAATTCCTCCCTCTCATTCAATAACCGCCCACACCACATTTTTCACCCCGAAGAACCGTCCTGAAGATGAGAGAAATCCTGCACATTCAGGGAGGGCAATGTGGGAACCAGATCGGTTCTAAGTTCTGGGAGGTTATCTGTGATGAGCACGGCGTCGATCAAACTGGAAAGTTCAAGGGAGAAGGCCCCTCCGACATTCAGTTGGAAAGGATCAATGTCTATTTCAACGAGGCGTCCGGTGGCAGGTACGTCCCACGCGCGGTGCTGATGGATCTGGAGCCCGGGACCATGGATTCTATCAGATCCAGTCGCTTCGGCCAGATCTTTCGCCCCGACAATTTTGTGTTTGGGCAGTCCGGCGCTGGGAACAATTGGGCCAAGGGACACTACACAGAGGGTGCGGAGCTGATTGATTCGGTGCTGGATGTTGTGAGGAAAGAGGCAGAGAATTGTGATTGCTTGCAAGGTTTGAACACCGAGTGCGCGTCTCTGTTTGGTCGTTCATTTTTACATATTATGCTGGTGATGTTTTTTTTTTATGTCTTCTTAAGACAAATACGGATATGCACGATGAAAATGCATGTCTTAATTTTGTTCATGGTTTTGTTGCTTTCTGATTTTGTGTCTTTGGAATTTAGATCTTGTCATTGACGATATGAGCTTTTGTATTGTGCTTTTAGCTTGAAGGAATATCATTTAGCTTTGAAATTATTATTATAATGCTTCTACCGTGTATTGGTGATTTTCGGATCTCCGTTTCGCTTAGCTGACTCAGAATGACGGGATCTGTTATCATGGAAATCAGTGCTCATACATCTGTTATTTTTAATCTGGGAATTGATTAGTATGGATTTATCATATCAAGTTTTCTGGGTGAGACTGCTGATCTTTAAAAACTTAGGATAGTTTTGGTAAAATGTTTGTATGAATAGGCTGTCAAGGTGGTTGAAATTTTTTGGTTGAGAAGCTCATGGGTGTTTCAGTTAGGGGCATTTGTATATTGTCCCCATTAACACGTGACAAATGTTATGCAAGAAGCAAGTATTTGCTAACATACATTATTGCTTTTCCGAGGCCAGGATTTCAGGTGTGCCATTCACTTGGTGGTGGCACAGGTTCTGGCATGGGTACCCTCTTGATTTCAAAGATCAGAGAGGAATATCCTGACAGAATGATGCTCACCTTCTCTGTTTTCCCATCGCCAAAGGTTTCTGACACTGTTGTGGAACCCTATAATGCTACACTTTCAGTGCACCAATTGGTGGAGAACGCTGATGAGTGCATGGTACTTGACAATGAAGCGCTCTACGACATCTGTTTCAGGACTTTGAAGCTCAGCACTCCAAGCTGTAAGCAACTTTTCATTTACTCCGACATTGTGTACAGGCTTGAACCATTCGATCCCTGTAAGCTAATGCCTTTGTCGTTCTTGTTAATTTTTTGGCAGTTGGCGACTTGAACCATTTGATATCCGCCACTATGAGTGGTGTTACCTGTTGTTTGCGATTCCCAGGTCAGCTGAATTCTGACCTCAGAAAACTGGCTGTGAACTTGATTCCTTTCCCACGTCTTCATTTCTTTATGGTGGGATTCGCGCCACTCACCTCTCGTGGGTCGCAGCAATACATCTCTCTAACTGTACCAGAACTGACTCAACAAATGTGGGATTCAAAGAACATGATGTGTGCTGCTGATCCTCGCCATGGACGCTACCTGACAGCCTCTGCCATGTTCCGAGGCAAAATGAGCACCAAAGAGGTGGATGAACAGATGCTCAACGTCCAGAACAAAAACTCTTCATACTTTGTCGAGTGGATCCCAAACAACGTGAAGTCAAGTGTATGTGACGTTCCACCCACAGGTCTTAAGATGGCCTCCACGTTCATTGGAAATTCAACATCGATTCAAGAAATGTTCAGGAGAGTGAGCGAGCAATTCACAGCAATGTTCCGCCGCAAGGCCTTCTTGCACTGGTACACTGGGGAAGGCATGGATGAAATGGAGTTCACCGAAGCTGAAAGCAATATGAATGATCTGGTAGCAGAGTACCAGCAGTATCAAGACGCCACGGCAGAGGACGTAGAAGAAACTGACGATGAGGCTGTTGCAGACCATTACGATGGCTGAAAAGGTTTTTATGTGTTCTCTATTATCAAGTCATGTAATTTCTTTTCCATGATTCGTTTTCTCTGTTGCCCGCCTGCCAAGATACTGCTTTTCCTTGTAATGTGTGATGTTTCTGCAATTGTTTTCGTATCGATGATATGGGTATCGCTATGAATTCACTTATTTTGGCTCTTGCCGAGCCTAACTTTGGGTGAAGATATTAATATTACTAAACCTAAATGATGTCAATTTAAACTTAATTAGAATTCTGTAAAAAGATTTTGATGTGTTATCAACTTGCCTAAATGGAAGCCCCCTGAGAAAGTAAAATTAGATCCTAGAACCAATAAAAATTGAACCACCTTTTCTTTACAAAAAAACTCACCAAAACATACGGTTACAAGTTGAATACAATTAACAAAAAATATACCTGTTTTCAAAATCTAATTCGTGGTAATTTAATACCACAAGCACTCCTCATAGACTTGATCTTGATTATTCCTCTCCTCATCCTCCTAGCTTCAGCAAATCTGGCCCGTTTATCAGCAAGTTCCCTGTCCACATCCAAAGGCTGAGATGTATCCACACCAAAAGCCTCTTCAGCAGACAGGTTCAGATCCGGTATTCTAGATGGGCCCACTTGGTTGACCACCGGTTCAAGCCCATTGTAGAATGAGCCGATTTTGGGGACTGTATTTGGCCCAAACGAATGCTGAAATTTCTGAGCCGTCAGATCTGCAATGAACGGTTGTTGATGATTCAACATCGTTATTTGATAATGTTGGGTTGGATCCACTACAAGATTCGTAAATCCGACGGTTTCCATTTGAGAGTCTGCCTTTTTTGGGCAAGTCTTTAGAACCTGTACGAAGATTAAAATGGTACCAAATAGATCCGTCGGATTCTTTTTAATTGAATGATTGATTTTCTGCCTAATTGACATCAAATCTTTAAAAAGGTTGAAATTTTCATACCTGAAGCTTCAATGCTGCTTTTAACTCCGAATTGTAAGCCCTCAACTCATTGTAGTAATTCCTCACTTTTTCTAACTCCTGTTTAATTGGCAAAAGACATAGTTGAAAAAACAACAAAAAGAAGAGGGATTAAAAACAAAGTACAGAAAAAAGATAAGCTAATGTGGTAAAGATTAGAAAAATGTAGCAAACAGATTTTTACTACTCACCCCTCTGAGTAAATCCCCACATTCAACCAAATCTTCAATCATATAATTATACTTCTCTGTTGACTGCAATTAACCAATGGTAAAATTTATAAATTACTGTACCAAAAAACGCCAATATCTAATAATAATGGGGTAGTTTTTAAAACGGGTAAACAGAGCCAGGAAACAGGGAAAGTCAAAATTGGAAGAGCAAATCCAGTTGCCAAACTCAAAGCAACAAAAAGAGAAAATAAAGGGAAGACGCACATACCCTTTTCTTGGAACTTTTCTTCGAAGAATGCTTGGACTTTTCATCAGATTCACTTGGAAAGAAAGAGAGCGGCGTTGTGGGACTAGAGGTTTTGGCGGCGGCGCACTCCTCCTCCGCTTTAACCTGAGGCGTTCTCACCTTCACCTCTTTGTCGTTGCTCTGAACCGACGCTGTCTGTGAAGATGGTTGTTCGGGAGAATATGATGAAGCTTCAACTAAGCTAGATCTTCTCTTCTTGCGACCCCATATGAAATCTGCGCGCGATTCGGACACCATGAACATATATTCGAGTTCGAGCAGAATCTGAGAGACGAACAATTCATCATCGGTCGCAGAAGCAAACAGAGAGCTGTGTTGCTTACTGCTGCACTGTTTCATCACCATCTTATTTCCTTCTTATGTTATTATAATCTGATCTAGTGAGTACTCTTTGTCCGAACAAATTTGACTGCAAAATTATTAATTGATTGAGTTAGCGATAAGGAGAATGGCGATGGGGAATTTAGAGAGAGAGGGAAAGGAAACAGAGTAACTTGGGGTGGAGGGGTTCCTAATTAATGGAAGCTAATGCCACGTGTCTAGTAACTTGAGTTTTATGCCATGTCCTTTTATTGTTATTTTTGGAAAAAAAAAATTACTTTACATTTTAATTTTTTTATGATGAATAGATTATATTTATAATATAAAATATAATATAATTAATTTAAATATAAACATATCACATTTCACATGTGAAAGAAAATAATTAAATTGGGATGACTTGCTTCATATTTGCTAAATAGATCAACAAATTTGAATAATCATCATTGTAGGTCTTTCACGTAATTTTTCCTTCAAAAATGTTTATTTTTTAAGTTCAGCCAAAATTCATCCCCTCGGAGTAGTAATTTCGTGGTTAAAATTGCTACCGATTCCATCATCGTTACCATCAGAATCAGACCAAATATCATAATATGATCATCGAAACACTACTAGATGTGACAAATATATTTTAAGAAAATCGTGATTACTCACATTTATCGTTTAGTTCTCTTCCTCGGCAACATACTGTTCATGTCCAGTGCTGGTTTTCAAAATTGCCTGCTCATATTCAAATGCTCGTGCACCGATTCTTTTTACATTGCATTTGTTTCACTCAATACCAATCCAGAATCATTTGTTATTTCTGTTAACAATTGTTACTGTAACTTATCGTTTGCTCATGCCATTTTGTAATGATTACATGTAGTGTTTATTTGTTGTAGTTTAGTATGTCTCATGTGGATATATATATATATATATATATATATATGAAAGTTCTGTTTTCACAGTGTATGTGTGAGTTGAGAGTGAGTGTTGTGTGTATCAGAATGTAGGTGTTGTGCGTAGGTGTTGTAACACCCACGACAACATGCAGCGAAAATTATGATTTTAACACACCTACACGTAGTTGGAATAATGATAATAATACGAGATACGAGATGTAAATTATGCACAAGTATAAAATACTTGTGCGGTGCCTCAGGGCAAAATAATTCACTAGAAAAACTTGTAAGTTTACAAAAACCAATACTAGTGAAAGAATAAAACAACTCCCTTATTAAGGCGAGTAACAAATTGCATCCTAAACCTCTAACAAACCGTATAACCAAAATACATAGGATGCATCAACTGAGAAGTGAAAAAAATCTTCAAAACTCCACACACTAATCTACACGGTGATTAGGTGTTGTCTTCGGATGTATGCAGCACTTCACAGCAACAAGTTATCAATCACGAGATGGCTTCAATCAGAAAACCTTTTCTTCGTACAAATGCATCTCTGTCTCTTCGAAAGTTTTTGCTCTGTATCGTCACTCTCTCACACCTTTTTTTCTTCTCCTTTGAGTCCTATTTAACATAGAAAAACCAATTTCATTAGGAAACAAACTCTTTTTAAAACAAGGATAATATCTTAAAGATATTGTGATATCATATCTTAAAGATATTATGATATCATATCTTAAAGATATTACGAGTCATATCAAAATATAGTCTTATATCACATATTGAATTTATAAGAGATCATATCATCAATTTCGAGATTATCCTCATGTCTAGAAAGGCAAAATATTAAAGATAAAAAAAGAAAATATATCAAGGAATAAAATTCCTTTCAATCTCCCCATTTTTGCCTTTCTGGACAAAACAACCCAAAAATGGTTGTACATCTCAGCTCCCCCTGAGTTAGCAAATCAGTGACTCAGCCAACTTTAGTTGACTCCCCCTGAATTCTGCCGTTAAGCCTTCCCCTGATGAAAAATACAGTTCACACAGGTGTTGTATGTTAGATGTTGCAACATTCAGATCATAACACCGAAATAGTTCATTAATCAGGAGAGACAAAGATCAGAGAGAATAAAAGGACAACTAAAATACTAAAACCATCAAGAGAGAAAAAAAAACTCAAAATCTCATTATCCTTCATTACTGCCATCATCATCAGCCATTTTTGCCCCACTGGTTCCAGGTATATCTGTATCTACTCCCCCTTTTTGTTCAGAATGGACACTTTCACCCAGCAGAAGCTCATAGTCAGCCACTTGATTTTCATAATGTTCAATGGTTTTCTTGGCATTTTCAATCTGTTGTCGACCATAGGCAATATGAGCTTGAATGTAGGAGATAGATAGTGTGACATAACCAGTAGGAGGAACATCTGTAGGTGGCTGTTCAGCTGTCTCAGGCACATGTTCAGATGTTGTATCATCAGTGTTGCCAACATCCGGAGCAACACTGGAAGTCACCCACGGCAGATCAATCTGTCTGTTGCCTTTAAAATACACAGGAGAAATCTTCAGGGAGTCTCTAACAAGGCAGAGATCTTCATCAATGTCCCTAATGAACCCTTGAGACTCCAAGATCCCATAGATCAGTGAGGGATATGGTAGCTTAGTCTTCTTGAAGTCCCCTTCAGCATATTGTAATGCTGTCCTGAACACCAACCTCCCAAAATTAAAGGCCCTTCCAGTGCCAATATTAAACAAAACCAGGGCTTGAGATCTGGTCACAGTGGTGGAATTTGTTGACGGGGTCCAATTCCAAATGGAGGTCTTATGTAGGACAGAGTAGAAGGACGTGAGATTAGCAGCGCTCAGCTTCTTGGGATAGTCGGGGAATACTTGGATCACACCTCCAGTGAGCACAGAGGTGACAGTATGTATGTCAAGATCCTCGTCAGCTTCCTCAAGATCCGGAGTGTTGTAGAATTCATTGATCACCGACGGGGAGAACTTGTAGATATGATCCCGAACAAACACTCTCCCATACTTCACCGATTCCTCATGTCCAACACTGCGCAGAAGATTACAGTAGAATTCTAACACCACACGGCGACAGTAGGGCATAACAGTGGTGACTGTGGATAACAACTTTCTGTTTTTGAGAAACTCAACCAGGTTGTATTTCCCATAGGCAGTGACATCAATATTTTTCTCCTCAACCAACTCTCTCTGAACAAACAGCGGCCATAATGCCAAGACATCCTCAGAATAAAATTTGGGGGAAAAAGACTTACTCACATCATAGTCAGCAGAGTCAATGTTGTGCTCGGTGTTGTCAACATCCACCTCAACACCGGCAACAACATCAGTAGCATCATCTTCAGAAGACTCGCTAGATTCAGAGTCAATGTCCTCAGATGCATCATCACCTTGTTCCTCAGATTCAAAGTCAGATACAGACGATGAGGAGGAGTCATCAGAGGCACCATGCCGTTTTTGCTCGAATTCCTTCATCATTTCTGAGTCAGGTTCATTCTCCTTAGCCATTTGTTTTCGGGCGGCCTTATCTTCTTTGAGCTGAGCAAGAAACTCTGCCAAAGATTGTTCATCATCTTCAGGTTCACCAGGAGATTGTTCTTCTGCAACTTCATGAGAATCCGTGAATGGGTTTGGCTTTTGACTACCAGAAGTAAAACCAGATTCCTTAGCAGCAACAGTTGGTTTGGGGCGAGCCACCAACTCAAAATCATCATCATTGGAGTCGTCTCCAGATGAGAAATCAGGGTCCAGAATAAATGGGACGGTGGATGCCCTTGGTTTCTTGGTATGGACAAAGTCAGGATCGAACCCTGCTTGTCTCTTTGACTTACGGCGCATAGGAGCAGGGGGAAAGGCTCTATTCACGACCTCAAAATTTGGGGGATTCTCGACAGTGATTTCGTTCCCAGGTTCACCAGGAGCGATCATTTCCAGCGGGATTGGTGCTTCTGGTACACCCACAATTTCCATGCCCACAACATCGGTTGCGGCTGTGGGTGTTGTGTCAGGTGATTTGTCACCCATGCTCGCAGCCATTTCACTCCTAATGTCTTGAGGATCAAAGCCAGCCATCTGCGAAATAGAGAATAGCAAAGTAGGGAAGTTCGAAGAAGACAGAAATTTACGAAGAACACAGATACTTTTGCGCGAAAAAGAAAACAAATAGTTAGGGTATGAGAGATTTTAGAATATGAGGAAAAATAGTAAGCCGTAAAGTTGTTCCTTATTTATCCCTAAATATTTAAGCACACCTCTCCGACGGTAACATTCTGTTGAGCCGCAACTTCAGCACCTTTTCAACTCAATTTTTACTCTCACCCAACGGTAACTTTTTGAAACAGTGCCATCATTATTTCAAGAAATCGGGCAGGATAAAACACCACGTCGAATTAACCCCACAAACAGTTAGAAATCAAGAAATTTCAAAATTAAGTCGGTTAGGGTTTTCTTCGTATTTCATGAATTAAAAACTGATAGCCCACTGGTCATGATGAATTCACATAACAGCAGTATGAATGACTTAAATTTATGCCTAAAGTATGATCAAAAATGAAATGCACACGCATGTGATCAAACTGTGATCAGTCTGTACTTAGGTGTTGGCACCACCTCTTGGCAACACTCGCAAGTTGGACTCAAACTTTCTTGAACATTTTTAATTCAGACATGGTAGCTCCCACTCTAGAAGAACGGTCTTCATAGGACTCATCTAGGTAGCTTTTTCCATCTGTATTTTGAATTAGAAGTGGTAGCTCCCACACTAGAAGAACGATCTTCATTGGACTCCTCTAGGTAGCTTTTTCCATTTTCTTCTAAACAACAATTTTTTTTTTCTTTTCTATTTTTCACCTTATTGCTCAAGAATTTTCTAAGTCATTTTCTACATTGGACAAGATCATGTGGTACACGAACATCCTCACAGCTTAATGACTTAGATTCAGCACACTCCATACTTTAGAAAATTTTGATAGAAAGGTTGATTCACAACTGAGAGCACACCATTCAGTATCCTTCACTTGTACAGGCTTCACACAAAACAGGATGTATGCAATATGTCTAGCATCCTAAAAATAAAATGCACATGCATGCTGAGTGTTGTCCACAGGTGTTGTAACACCGAGGACAACATCCGTGAGTGATCATTGTGCACACAAGTTGAGAGACTTCCTAAGATTGGAAAATCTCTCAAAATCCAATGGTTTTGTAAAAATATCAGCCAGTTGGTTCTCAGTTCTGACAAATTCCATCTGAATTGTACCCTTATCAACCAAATCTCGAATAAAATGATGTCTAATGTCTATATGTTTCGTTCGAGAGTGTTGTACTGGATTTTTTGAAATATCAATTGCACTTGAATTGTCACAGTATACAATTAAGGTGTCACTGTTGAAACCATAGTCTTTAATCATTTGATTCATCCACAAAAGTTGTGAACAACAGCTAGCAGCTGCAACATATTCAGATTCAGCAGTGGACAGAGATACACAATTTTGCTTTTTACTATACCATGACACCAAATTGTTACCTAGATAAAAACATCATCCAGTGGTACTCTTCCTATCATCTAGATTTCCAGCCCAGTCAGCATCACTAAACCCCACTAGATTTGTGTTTGTTTCTTTGGTGTACCACAAACCTAAGTTAACTGTCCCGGCTATATATCTCAAAATTCTTTTGACAGCTTTTAAATGAGTGACTTTAGGATCAGCCTGGTATCTGGTGCACAAACATACACTAAACATGATGTCGGGACGACTTGCACTTAAGTAAAGAAGACTGCCTATGATTCTGCGATACTGGGTGTTGTCAACACCTGCAGCAACATCGTCTTTGGAAAATTTTTCAGTCGACCCCATTGGTGTTTTCATGTGTTTAGTGTTCTCGGTAGAAAATTTATTCACCAAATTCTTGGCATACTTGACAGAAAGATACCATCATGCATTTGTTTAATTTGCAATCCAAGAAAGAAACTTAATTCTCATACCATGCTCATTTCAAATGTGGTAGACATGCATTTAACAAATTCATCAACATGCTTTTGAGAAGAAGCACCAAAAATGATGTCATCCACATAAATTTGACACACAAGAATATCATGCTTCGATTTTTGAATAAAAAGGGTTTTATCAACCTCACCTCTTTTGAAGCCTAAGTCAAGCAGATATTCAGTAAGCCTTCCATACCATGCTCTTGGAGCTTGTTTAAGTCCATAGAGTGCTTTCTTCAACTTGTAGACATGGTTCGGGTGGTGTGGATCTTCAAATCCTTTAGGTTGGCTTACATAAGCTTCTTCTTTCAAGATGCCATTCAAAAAGGCACTTTTCACATCCATTTGATATAATTTTATGTCCATGTAACATGCAATAGCAAGTAAAAGTCTAACCGATTCAATCCGGGCAACAGGGGCAAACGTTTCATCAAAATCAATTCCTTCAATTTGAGTATACCCTTGAGCCACTAGCCTAGCTTTATTTCTCACAACAATTCCAGATTCATCAGTTTTGTTTTTAAAGATCCATTTGGTTCCAATAACATTCACATTATCGGGTCTGGAAACCAAATCCCACACATCATTCCTAACAAATTGTTCAAGTTCCTCATGCATTGCATCAATCCAAAATTCATCTTTTAAGGCTTCATTTATATTTTTGGGTTCCATGAGTGAAACAAAACAAGAGTGACTTACTTGAGAGTATACAGAAGTCATGCATACTAGTCCCATCATTTTGCGATAGTCTACCTTCTCCTTTCTTCTCGTTTGCATTCCTCCAAATGTTTCTCCAATGATCTGAGATGATGGATGATTTTTCTGAACCTTGCTGGGAATATCAATCTCTTCATTGGTTACACTGTCATCATTCTCAGTATACTTTCCTAGTTCATCATTTGATTCTGCCAGTGCAGGTGTTGTCTCCGGTGTTACAACACCGGGTGCAACATCTGTGTTAGGCAGTGTCTCACTTTCGTTCAGCAGCCCATCAATATCATCCTCGATTGTTTTTCCCGTTAGATCTGCAAGATCATCAAAAACAACGTTAATAGACTCCATAGTCGTTCTTGTTCTCAGATTATACACGCGATAGGCACGACTATTAGATGAATAACCAACGAATAAACATTTGTCACTTTTAGAGTCAAACTTTGCAAGATGGTCTCGGTCATTCAAAACATAACATACACACCCAAAGACATGAAAATACTTAAGGTTCGGCCTCTTTCCCATGATGATGTCATAGGATGTCATAGTAGAACCACTCCTTAAGTACACACGATTTGAAATATGACATGCTGTGTTCAAGGCCTCGGCCCAAAATCTCTTTGAAATATTCTTTTAACTTAACATGACCCTAGCCATTTCTTGCAGTGTCCTATTCTTCCTTTCGGCTATTCCATTTTGTTGAGGAGTCTTAGGGGCCGAAAATTCATGAGTTATCCCTCTCTTTTCACAAAATGATATAAAGTGTGAGTTTTCAAATTCTTTACCATGGTCAGTCCTTATCTTACCAACCCTCAGATTATGTAGATTAGTAATCTTAGCATGTAATTTCTTGAAAACATCAAATGTATCGGATTTTTCTCTAAGAAATCTTACCCAAGTAAAGCGAGAGAAATCATCCACACAAACGCATGAATACTTCTTACCTCCAAGACTTTCCACTTCCATTGGACCCATAAGATCCATGTGCAAGAGTTCAAGACACCGTGTTGTCCCAAAGTGTTGCAACACTTGATGGGGAACACGTGTTTGCTTACCTTTTTGACATGCACCACAAACATACGGAATTCCAGAGGATAAATTAGGCATACCTCTCACAGCATCGTACTTACCAAGGTTCTTTAATGTCTTGAAGTTTGCATGACCCAATTTTTGATGCCACAAGTTTAGTTCACTTACTTTTGAATGATTGCATACTAAGTCTTCTCCAAGTTGATAACAATTGTCAGCCGACCTTGTACCTGTCAAAATACATGTATCAGTATTATCAAAAACTTCACAATTGTCTTTATCAAACTTAACATGTAAACCATCATCACAAAGTTGACTTATGCTTATTAAGTTTGAGTTAAGTCCTTCGACATAAAGCAAATTGTGTAGACTAGGCAGTCCATCAACATTCAAGGTCCATTTGCCAGCTATTCTTCCTTTAGCACCACCACCATATGTCACATGACCACTCCTCAATTCAACATAGTCAATCAAATGGTCTTTAGAACCTGTCATGTGGCGCGAACAGCCACTGTCAAAGTGCCATATTCCTGCAATGTTAGTCTTTAATGAAGTATAAATAACGGAACATTGAATCTTAGCCTTTGGTACCCAAACCCTTTTTACCGTCGGTTTTCTGTTGGCAGTGTTGCGTCGGGTGTTATACAACACCTGTGGCAACACCTGTTCTGATTCCCATCTCTTGTAATCATCTCTCAGTTTAAAGCAGTAGGGTTTGATATGACCAGGTCTAAAACAATAGTGGGAGATAAAGTGGCGTTTTCTGGATTTGGACTTCTTGGTAGATATTTACCTTTTAGATGGAGTACCTTTTTCAGTTTGTGTAGCATTTGAGGTTTCAACACTTCCTTTGACAAAAACAGTTGGTTTTCTCTCAGTATTGGAAGATTCTCCAATTTCGAACAGACTGTTCGGATAACCAAGTCCAGCCTTGTCATTTTGTCCAATCATCAAAAGTGAATCAAGTTTGGATGAACTTGAATTCATCTTGGCAAGAATCTGAGTTGCTTCTCCAAGTTCTTCCTTGACTTTGCATAATTCCAGATCTTTCTTACTTAAGATTACTTCAAGTCGTGATACTTGTGACTTCAGCTCAGTGTTCTCTTTGGAGAGAATTGCATTCACTTTATTTCTTTTGATCCAGTCTTCATACAATTCTTCATACATTGTCTGCACACTTTCCAGAGTGACTTCATCATCATCTACTTCTTGGTTTTCAGACTGACTTGATTCACCAAGGGTTGTAGAATTAAGACACACTGAATTTGAAGAGATGTTGCGACCAGGTATTGCAACACCTGTGGCAACACCCAAAGGATTGATTTGCATTGAACGCTTCTCCTTGATCACAGTAGACAACGATGTGTGATTTTCAGATTCATTTGATCCTTGATCATCATCAGACTCTTCATCACTCAAAGTGACAGCCATGCCTTTGTTTCTCCGAAGTCGATTGGCACACTCATTGGCATAGTGTCCAAATCCAGAACACTCTCTGCATTGTACTGAGTCCAGATTTCTGACATTTGATTGGATTTGCAATTCAGTTTTTGGTCGAAATTGTCCTTTCATAGGAGTAAACTTTTGAGCTTTTGCAGAAGTGGTGATATTGGGCAACACAGATTTTTGTCCAATTTTCTTCTTCTCTCTCATTTTCTTCAAGTAATCACCGAATTTTTTAGTAATTAGAGAGATAGAATCTTCACCTAAATCAAATTCATTCACTTCTTTAGATATTTGAAGGATTTCATCATAAGAGTCAGTTGAAACTTCAAGGGCTATTGTCTTCCCTTTATCCTTCTTTTGTAAATCAAGATTCATCTCAAAAGTTCTGAGAGAACTCATTAATTCATCCAGGTTGATTGTTGAAGTGTCTTTAGATTCTTCAATTGCACAAACTTTGACATTAAATTTCTCAGGTAGAGATCTTAAAACTTTGTTCACCAATCTTTCATTGGACATGGGATCTCCAAGACTGTGAGCTTCATTAGAAAGTTGTCTCAACCGGCTATCATACTCAAGAATAAACTCCTTGTCCTCCATTCTCAGGCTTTCAAATTTTGATGCCACCATCCTTAGCCTAGTTTTACGCACACTCTCGGATCCTTCACAATGTTTCTGAAGTATATCCCAAGCTTCTTTGGCACAAACACAATTGGTGATTAAATTAAACATCCTTGTGTCAACAGACGAGAATATAGCATTGAGAGCCTTGGAATTAATATTTGACGTTTGCACTTCATCGATTGTCCATGTACTTTCAGGTTTGAGCCGAGTGTCTCCATCAGCATCCTCAATCTTTGGTGGACTCCAACCATCAAGTACACGCTGCCAAGCTCTTTCTTCAATTGATTTAATAAAAACCCTCATCTTTACTTTCCATAATGCATAGTTTGATCCATCCAATACGGGAGGTCTAAAAACAGTGTTTGTTGATGCTTCCATGATCCCTTTCCACCTGGAAAACAAAACAAAACAGGATCTCACTTAGTAGCGTCAAGTGGAGGCTTTGATACCAATTGAAAGTACCGTTTCCACAGGGTGAATGTGACGAGGGTGAATGTTGTGTGTATCAGAATGTAGGTGTTGTGCGTAGGTGTTGTAACACCCACGACAACATGCAGCGGAAATTATAGTTTAACACATTAACACACAACTGGAATGACACTAATAATACAAGATACGAGATGTAAATTATGCACAAGTATAAAATACTTGTGCGGTGCCTCAGGGCAAAATAATTCACTAGAAAAACTTGTAAGTTTACAAAAACCAATACTAGTGAAAGAATAAAACAACTACCTTATTAAGGCGAGTAACAAATTGCATCCTAAACCTCTAACAAATCGTATAACCAAAATACATAGGATGCATCAACTGAGAAGTGAAAAAAATCTTCAAAACTCCACACACTAATCTACACGGTGATTAGGTGTTGTCTTCGGATGTTGGCAGCACTTCACAGCAACAAGTTATCAATCACGAGATGACTTCAATCAGAAAACCTTTTCTTCGTACAAATGCATCTCTGTCTCTCCGAAAGTTTTTGCTCTGTATCGTCACTCTCTCACACTTTTTTTTCTTCTCCTTTGAGTCCTATTTAACATAGAAAAACCAATTTCATTAGGAAACAAACTCTTTTTAAAACAAGGATAATATCTTAAAGATATTGTGATATCATATCTTAAAGATATTACGAGTCATATCAAAATATAGTCTTATATCACATATTGAATTTATAAGAGATCATATCATCAATTTCGAGATTATCATCATGTCTAGAAAGACAAAATATTAAAGATAAAAAAGAAAAATATATCAAGAAATAAAATTCCTTTCAATATATATATATATATATATAAAACATTTTTTATACATATATATATTCTTTACCGAATAACATATTATATTTTTACACACGTCAATGGTGTAACCATAAATACAGGTGATTCGAAGGTACATGAAATGAGAATTTTACACGTGGACAAGTGATTCAACATGGAATTAATCAGAAATTTGATTATGTACCGAACAAAAGCAGAAAATTACGTTATGTGGTGAATGATGCGTTCTCTAAAATAGGAAAGGGAAGAGTTTCCATCTACTAAAAAAGTGATTCTTTCTGTTTTATTATAAAATAATAGTTTGTTGTGTTTCTTGGTATCAAATTTGCTTATGTTCAATTTAATTATAATCTGAAAGCTAGTTTCATATTGATTCTATTTTTTTCAAAAATGATTATGATATTTTAGTAAATAAATAGAAGTTAATTTGGACACTTTGTTGCAATCCATTACATCTGTTAAAATAATGAATTGAGAGATTTGTTATCTATAAAAAGAGTATTTTTATTATTTTATTTAAAAAAACTAATGTGAAAATCATTTATTTTTCAATCGATGATTTTGATTATAAATTAATCATCATGAGAAATTTGAAACAAGTTTTAGGACATTAACCAGATGTATATTTTAAGGAATTGACTTTCCTTAAGTACGTATTTTGCTTTCGTTTATAAAACCAATCATTATTTAATTTTTCCTATAAATGTTTCATCAATCAATCATTTTTGCCTTTCTTTTGTTTTTTGTTTTTTTAACTATTATTTACCATAACTATGAAAACACAGAAAGCAAGCAATGGCAAACGAAACCCATTTTCAAATAATCGAATTTGAGCACCAAAAGTTCATACATTTCATATAATTTGGAGAAATCGGCATAAAATTAACTATTTGACGAAGATGACCAAAGAAAATTAGTTTTAGAAAAATAATGTAGTGCACGTTAGTAAACAACCAGAGAACCAGATTACAAGGGAAAACGAGATCCAGAAATCGTGGAAATAGAATAGTGACGCCCATCGACGTGTCTCTGGTTTTTTTTTTTTTTTACAAGAATGGTGTTGAAAATAGAAAGAAGATGGCCTTGTCCTTATCCGGCACACCGAACAGGGTCGAATTTCATACCACGTAAATGGAAGTTTTGCGAGTCGTCCGGCTCATATTACAAAGTCCAAACCCGGTAAGAACCACCTGATTTCCTCCACGTGTAATACAAACATAGGTTCGAGGCCGTACGGTCCTTTCCAAGTTTTGTGTACCCCAGTAATATCTGCCACCGAACATATCAGCATTGCCCAAAATCCAACACACTCGCGGAGATGACAGATATTATCCAATCTTATTTCGGAAAATTTAACGTAAAAGAGACAATTCATCCGGGGATTTCGAACACTATTCGGAGCTCCCCATAAAACTCACCGGAATATGAAGTTCGGGCAAATTTATAACCGGGTTTACCCGGTCACTCACGGATTCCCCATATTCATGCGTAGACTATATAAGGTCTTCTCTTCCTCAATCTAAACGACCCTTGTAGACTGTAGTCTTTTCTTTAGTTTATTCTGTAGAAAAGTGAGCTTTTGCCGGCCATTACTAGGTTTGCTATTCGCTTTTTATTATTTTATTTTTGCTGTTTTATTCAAGCTTTACGTCTTCTGTTTAACAATTTTTGGTTTTAGATTTTTTTGCTGTTCGATTTTGTTTTTGGTTTGGTACAGTGGCCAAGATTACATCTTTCGATATTTAAGGCTCTCTTCTGTTGTTCATGGGATCAATTAATTTGACCATGTTCTTGATTATGGGCTGTGAATTTGGTGATGCTTTAACTCTATTAATTCAGTTAAAAAATAAGCTTCATTGCTCAAATTTTCTCTTCTAACTTTATGAGTTCCGAATCGATTGTCGAGAGTTTGGGTTGACTTTGAGTTTATGACATTCTTGTTTAGAATTTAAATAAAAGATATCCTTCGATGAACTGCAGCTCTTTATTCAAGAACTGATAATAATCAGTGAAGGAATCTTAGGATGTCTCCTACTTCAAATGTTTCTCAAAATGTAACTTCAAAACACCAAGACTCCAATTCATCCATCTTCGAGATCGGAGACTCCGATTCTCTAGACTACTGAACAGGCCGAGGCCTTTGACTATCGAAAGGAAGAGATCCTTTGACGAAAGATCCTTCAGCGAAATGTCGATTTCGTCCCCACCACGCCAGTTTTACCGAAACAGCGAGAACTCGTCTCGTCTTTTTGATAGTTTTTCAGGCATAGGCTCCCCTAGATCATTTAGTTGTGTAGAGACGCACCCTATAGTGTCCGAGGCGTGGGTAGCCTTGCAGCGTTCCATAGTCCATTTCCGAGGGCAGCCCGTGGGGACCATTGCAGCGTTGGATCATTCTACCGAAGAACTCAACTATGATCAGGTGAATCCTTCTGTAATTTTGAATCACGGGCTATATTTTTAGGCTAGAAGATTGATTTTTTTTTGCTTACATCTGGCAGGTGTTTGTCCGAGACTTTGTTCCTAGTGCACTAGCATTCTTGATGAATGGTGAACCCGAAATTGTCAAGAATTTTCTTCTTAAAACACTACGGCTCCAATCCTGGGAGAAAAAGGTGGACAATTTCACTCTAGGGGCAGGGGTTATGCCAGCAAGTTTCAAAGTACTGCACGATCCTGTTAGGGACCATGAAACGCTGATAGCCGATTTCGGTGAATGTGCTATTGGTCGAGTGGCTCCTGTCGACTCTGGTTTCTGGTGGATTATTCTTCTTCGAGCCTATACAAAGTCTACAGGCGATGCCTCTTTGGCTGAATTGCCCGAATGCCAGAGGGGAATCAGACTCATCCTGACTCTTTGCCTTTCGGAAGGCTTTGATACATTCCCCACGCTTCTGTGTGCTGATGGTTGCTCCATGATTGATCGCCGAATGGTAACTTTCATTCAAAAGCCCCATCTTGTTATGACTATACATTCTATTTGTTGAAACTTTGTCGACCCATCAACCATTGTGCCTTTCCAATTTCCAGGGTATTTATGGGTATCCTATCGAGATACAAGCTCTATTCTTCATGGCCCTGAGGTGTGCTTTGCTTCTACTAAAAGTTAAGCAACCAAATAATAAAGCCCATGTCAACAAGCCCAAAGATTAAAGAATGATTGGCCCATGTCAATTGAAGGAGTACTCAGTTCATTAGCTACATAGGGTTACGCATAGAATTTTCTAGAGTTGGATTCTGTTAGGTTTGTTACGATAGCAAAGGACACATGGCAACCATTGATCAGTGGTGTTTTGTATAAATTTGAACAATCTACAGTGTAAAGAGTGAGGAATACAATACAACAAAATCACGTTTTTCTTCTTCTTCAAGTTGGTATCAGAGCAGTAAATGTTACCTAAGTTTTGTTGATGCATACAGCAGATACACTTGGATTTATCTTCTCAAATTAAAATCCGAGGTTTATCAATGTTTCATTCGGTTTAAGAAATATGTTGAGGTTCAGTTTAAGAAAAATATTAAAGTTCTTCAAACAGATTCTGGCGGAGAGTTTCGATCGCTCTCCCATTTTCTCCATGATCAAGGGGTGGTTCATCGGTTCTCTTGCCCACATACCTCTCAACAAAATGGTGTGGTAGAACGCAAACATCGTCACATCGTTGAAATAGGACTTTCTTTACTTGCTCATGCTTCCATGCCTCTCAAATTCTGGGAAGATGCTTTTCTCACTGCTGTACATCTCATAAATCGACTTCCCACTGCAGGTACTCAAGGTCATATTCCTCTTACACTCCTATATAATCAAACTCCTGACTTTGCATCCCTTAGGGTCTTTGGGTGCCTTTGTTTTCCGTGTCTAAGACCTTATAACAACCATAAACTTCAGTTCAGGTCTACACCCTGTACATTTCTTGGTTACACTAGCACTCATAAAGGGTATGTTTGTCTAAGTCAAGAGGGTCGTGTTTATATCTCGCGCAATGTTACATTTAATGAGCATATATTCCCCTACAGTGACAAGTCTAAATGTCACGAAGTTCCAGAATCAGCCTCTGAATATGTCTCCCTTTACTTACCACAATCTGCTACTTTTCCTGCACCACAAACATCAAATCCTCCTGAATCCCCTCCCATTCCCACCTCTATTCCCAGTAATACCTCACCTTGTTCTTCTCCTGAGGATCACACATTTACTGTTCCTGGTTCCATGAATCTGCATCCGATGACTACTCGCTCCAAGGCTGGGATTTTCAAGCCAAAAGCAATGCTGGCAGATTTTTCATTACCTCGGGAACCCTTGAATTTTCAGGAGGCTCAGGTTTCTAAAGAATGGTGTCAAGCTATGGACGGTGAGTTTCAAGCATTGCAGCTTAATAATACATGGTCCCTAGTTGTTCCTCCGGCCAATGCACCTATCATTGGATGCAAATGGGTTTTTAAACTCAAAACTAATCCCGATGGAACCATTGCTCGACACAAAGCTCGTCTTGTAGCAAAAGGATATTCACAAACTCCGGGATTGGACTATAATGAGACGTTTAGCCCGGTTGTCAAGCCCACAACAATTAGAGTTGTACTTACAATTGCTATATCTAAGGGATGGAGTGTTAGACAAATTGATGTTAATAATGCATTTTTGCATGGACAACTTCATGAAGTGGTATATATGCATCAACCCCCTGGATTTTAGTCTCCAAATGCTAATTCAAAGCTCGTCTGCAAGCTGAACAAAGCGATCTATGGCCTCAAACAGGCTCCTCGGGCTTGGTTCGAAAAATTGAAGAATGCTCTTAAACTACTGGGGTTTTGTGAATCTCGGGCTGATGCTTTGTTCAATTTAGCTCAAGTTCTGTTACCTATGTTCTTGTCTATGTTGATGATGTGTTAATTACAAGGAGTTGTAATTCTCAAATTCAGAGCTTGATCACATAGTTACATAATCAATTATCTCTCAAAGATTTTGGGGACTTGTCCTTCTTTCTAGGAATTGAAGTTCTCAAGAATGCTACTGTCGATTGCTCTATATTTCTCAACCAAACAAAGTATGCACGAGATCTTCTCACCATCACAAGACCGGACATTTGCCTTTAGTGTCAACAAAGTATGTCAATTTATGCAAAGGCCTTTATACACCCATTGGAGAGTTGTCAAACGCATTCTGAGATATCTCATAGGCACTCTTGACTTAGGTATTCATATCAAACCTTCGTTCAGTCTGAATCTCGTTGGGTACTGTGACGCTGATTGGGGAAGTGATATTGATGATCGGAGATCAACTTCTGGATTTTGTTGGTTTCTTGGAAGCACTCCTATCTCCTGGAGTTCAAAAAAGCAGGCAGTGGTTTCTCGGTCAAGCACTGAGGCGGAATATCGCAGCCTTGCTAATGCCACTTCTGAACTTCTTTGGATTTAGTCATTGCTGTCTGAACTTCACGTTTTATCGCCTGCTACTCCTGTCCTCTGGTGTGATAATCTCAGCACTATTGCGTTAAGCACCAACCCAGTCCTTCATGCTCGCACCAAACATATTGAACTTGATATATATTTCGTTCGCGAAAAAGTGTTGTCCAAATCTCTATGTGTTCGTCATGTTCCAGCCTTTGACCAAGTGGCAGACATCCTTACAAAACCATTATCAGCTGTTTCGTTTCTCAGATTAAGGTCCAAGCTCAAAGTTGGTATCAACCCACTGTTGAGCTTGAGGGAGGAAGTTAAGCAACCAAATAATAAAGCCCATGTCAACAAGCCCAAAGATTAAAGAATGATTGGCCCATGTCAATTGAAGGAGTACTCAGTTCATTAGCTACATAGGGTTACGCATAGAATTTTCTAGAGTTGGATTCTGTTAGGTTTGTTACGATAGCAAAGGACACATGGCAACCATTGATCAGTAGTGTTTTGTATAAATTTGAACAATCTACAGTGTAAAGAGTGAGGAATACAATACAACAAAATCACGTTTTTCTTCTTCTTCAAGTCTAAAAAACGATGAAGAGGGCAAGGATTGTACAGATAGAATAGTTAAACGTCTCCATGCATTAAGCTATCACATGAGGAGTTACTTCTGGCTTGATATCAAATAGCTCAATGATATATACAGGTACAAAACCGAAGAGTATTCGCACACAGCAGTAAACAAGTTCAATGTTATGCCCGATTCACTCCCTGATTGGGTTTTCGATTTCGTTCCAAGCCGTGGCGGTTACTTCATTGGAAACGTGAGTCCCGCAAGAATGGACTTTCGTTGGTTTTGCTTAGGAAACTGCATTGCGATTTTGTCCTCTTTGGCAACACCAGAGCAAGCTTCGGCTATAATGGATCTGATTGAATCGCGATGGGAGGAGTTGGTTGGAGAAATGTCAGTTGAAGATTTGTTATCCAGCTATGGAGAGTCATGAATGGAGGATAGTAACAGGCTGTGATCCAAAAAACACTAGCTGGAGTTACCATAATGGTGGTTCTTGGCCAGGTATGTGTAGATTTTAGGAGTTAAAGTACCTTGTTTTCAGATATGGCAATAGGAAGGGCCAGAATATATATGTTGCCATCCTCAATTATTCTCATCATTATTTTGCGCAAGTCCTCTTATGGCTTCTCACGGCAGCATGCATCAAATCAGGACGAGTTCAACTAGCAAAACGAGCAATCGAACTAGCCGAGACACGTCTGTTGAAGGATCATTGACCCGAATATTATGATGGTAAGCTGGGCCGTTACATGGGGAAGCAGGCTCGAAAGAATCAAACATGGTCGGTCAGTAAGGAAAAAAGAAGGTGATGAAATCAAATCATATTTATTTCATATCTATCTTAAACCCCAATACAGTTATTTATACTAACCTAAGCATTAGAAGATAACAACGAAAGGTGCAGAAGAAAAACATAATTGTTGGAACAAACTCAACGACATTTCTATCTAGATTATTCTATACAAATGGTTTGGGCTTTCTTCTTGTCATGGGCCTGTAACTCTTTTACAGGAGTGGGCTGTTCAGAATGGCTTTGGGCTTGTTCTTCTCTAACATCCCCCCTCATGTGAAGCGAGGGATGAAGAACCATGCTGAGCTTGGATCGCAGCCGGAGAAAAGCAGGAGCAGACAATGGCTTGGTAAGTATATCTGCAAGTTGATCAAATGTAGGAACATATCTAACTGAGAGAGAGTTTGATAAGATCTTTTCACGAACGAAATGCAAGTCAAGCTCCAGGTGCTTTGTTCGAGCATGAAGAACCGGATTGGCGCTCAATGCAATTGTGCTGTTATTGTCGCACCATAGTACTGGGATATGAGAAGGGAGACAATGTAATTCAGTCAAGAGAGATTGAATCCATAATAAGTCAGCAGTGGCATTCGCAAGACTTCGATATTCTGATTCTGTGCTTGAACGAGAGACAACAGATTGTTTCTTAGAACTCCAGGAGATAGGAGAGTTTCCAAGAAACCAACAGAAACCATAGGTCGATCGACGATCATCAGGATCACTACCCCAATCCGCATCGCAGTACCCTTGAAGATGAAACTGTTGGGATACGTGAAAACTGATGCCAATATCCAGCGTACCATTTAAATAACGCAAAATACGCTTGACATCCTTCCAATGAGTATGAAGAGGAGCCTGCATGAATTGACATACTTTGTTGACACTATAGGCAATATCAGGCCTGGTAATAGTCAAGTATTGAAGAGCTCCAACAGTGCTTCGATATTGAGTAACCTCTTCAAAAGGATCCCCATCTCTGACAGAAAGCTTGGTACCCGAAACCATAGGAGTTGGGAGAGGTTTGGCCTGATGCATGTTTGTTCGTAGAAGCAAGTCTTTAGCATACTTTCTTTGAGAAAGAAAAAGAGAACCATCACTTGATTTGAAGACCTCAATTCCCAGAAAATATGAGATATCACCCAAGTCTTTGAGGGAGAATTGAGTGTGCAGCTGTTGAATAATGGAATGAATCTGCTGAGTGTGACTTCCTGTAATTAAGATGTCATCGACATACACCAAAATATAAATAATGGAATGAGAATCAGACTTAACAAACAGCGAAGAATCTGCTCGAGAGGCAGTGAACCCCATGGCCTTCAATGTGATACGAAGTTTGTCAAACCAAGCCCTTGGGGCTTGCTTGAGGCCATAAATGGCCTTGTGAAGTTTACAAACCAAAGGGTTGCTCGCATTTTGAACTTCAAACCCGGGAGGTTGCTGCATATAGACTATCTCGTGAAGAGAACCATGAAGAAATGCATTATTCACATCGATTTGTCTAAGACACCAGCGTCTGGATACAGCAATGGCAAGAACAACTCGTATGGTGGTTGGTTTGACGACTGGGCTAAAGGTTTCAGTAAAGTCCAGTCCAGGAGTCTGAGAGTAGCCCTTGGCAACAAGTCTAGCTTTTTGCCTAGCAACAGAGCCATCCGGATTTGTTTTGGTTTTGAATACCCATTTGCAACCAACAATGGGTGTATCCGGAGGAGCAGTGACTAGAGACCAAGTCTTGTTGAGCATGAGAGCATCATATTCTGATTTCATTGCTTGAGTCCAAGCAGGGTCTGTTGTGGCTTCTTGGAAAGTTGATGGTTCATGGGGTAGGAGAGATGCAGAACACAACACTTTGGGTTTAAAGATACCATCCTTAGCTCGAGTAGTCATGGGGTGCATATTCACTTGAGGTGGATGAGGTATTGTCTGAGACTCAAGAAGAGGGGAGACTGAGGTTGATGATGGAAGAGGAACATGAGGAGATGAATGGACAGATAAAGGAGAGAGAGGAGGAGCTGATGACGAAGAGGTAGCAGAGGGCCTCAACTGTACATCGGCCAAAGAATGTATAGGTACATGTGGGAGGTAAATGGGGAGTGGGTAGTGAAGATCCAGTGCTGCTTGAGGGACAGCAAGGCGTGACTGACTGCTGTAGATAAGAGAAATGAGCTTCATCAAATTTAACATGACTAGAGAAGTATAATCTACCATTGGAGCTAAGACACTTATATCCCTTGTGGATATCACTATAGCCAAGAAAAGTGCAAGGAATTGATCGATACTCAAGTTTGTGATTATTATAGGGGCGAAGGCAAGGAAAACATCGACAACCAAAGATTTTTAAGGAGTGAAAATTAGGTGGTTTGTTGAATAGTTTAGTGAGGGGAATGGCATGTTGGTGGCTCGAAGAAGGTAAACGGTTGATAAGAAACACAGCTGTAGAGAAAGCATCTTCCCAAAAGTGAAGAGGCATAGATGCATGTGCCAACAAGGAAAGACCTGTTTCAACTATATGCCTGTGTTTGCGTTCAACGATGCCATTCTGTTGAGAGGTGTATGGGCATGAAAAGCGATGAATTACCCCATTAGCATGAAGGAAATGGGTTAATTTACGGAATTCCCCACCAGAATCAGACTGGATGATCTTAATGGATTTATTAAGTTGTAGTTCCACTTGGCGTTTGAAATGGAAAAATACCGACTGAACTTCAGATTTGAGTTTAAGAAAATAAATCCATGTATAGCGACTGAAAGCATCGACAAAACTAACATAGTACTTATGCCCATTTCGAGAAGGTGTATGAGCAGGACCCCATACATCTACATATATGAGTTCAAGTGGTTCAGAATGTACTGTTTGAGATAAGGAAAATGGGAGTCTATGGCTTTAACCAAGTTCACAAGCAGAGCAAAAGTCTATACTTTTATTGCAAGGAATATGGATATTACATCGCAATAAAACATTTTTGACGATTGCAAGAGAAGGATGACCTAATCTAGAGTGCCATTGAGTTAATACTTGAGAGGAGGCTGGATGAGACTTGACTGGAGAAGACGACTTAGCAGAAGTGCTTTCTGGAAAACTAGATGAGCTGAGACAGGTGGCGGAAATAGGCATGCCAAGATTGAATCGATACAGCCCATCATGCAAAGTTCCTCGGAGAAGAGTGACTTGAGTGGCACGGTCCTTCACAAGACAAAGACTAGGATGAAACTCAAAGAAAACATTATTATCCTTTGCAAATTTACTCACGCTAAGGAGATTTTTGGTGATTTGGGGAACCCGTAGTAAGTTATTCAAAACAAATGTTTGTGATGAAGGATTAGAACGAAATTTAGAATGACCAATGTGAGAGATAGACAGACCTGCACCATCGCCCAAGTGAACCTTACCACTTCCAGAATACTCGGAGCCAAGACTTAGATTACTGAGATCACTAGTGACATGATGAGAGGCCCCAGAATCAGGGAACCACCAATCCTCTCCAGTAGATGATGTACTAGTGGTTGTATGCAGTGTAGCTGGAGGATAGGGGGCTGATCTCTGATCAGGATATTGAGAAGGTTGTTGATTCTTCGGAAGATATGCTTCATCAAAACGATAGAAGCAGATCTTCGCAACATGACCATGAATACCGCAAATTTGGCACACTGGTCGATTCTGATTTTATTGCCAGGTTTTTCGACCACCTCCTCGAGAGTATCTACCACGGCCACGGTTACGTCCGTTGGAGAGAAATCTAGATGTTTGGCAGGAGTTTTGATGTAGATTCTTATGTTGCGGTGCTGCAGTGGTTACATTAACCATGGGTGATGCTATCTCATTGGGAGAATTGAAGGCTTCCAGCCTGCCTTCATGTGAGAGGAGAAGAGCACCAACATCAGAAAAACTCAGTGTGTCTACACGGAAAGTAACATGAACAACCACCGAGTCATATTCAAGACCTACACCACCAAGAAGATATAGGATTTGGTCTTCCTCTGTAATCGGGTGGCCACACGCTGCAAGCAGGTCCATGTAATTTTTCATTTTGGATAGATAATCCTTCATGGTTAGAGCCCCTTTTTTTTTCTGAGTTTGAAGCTGCAGCTTATATTGCATTACACGTGCTTTCGACCGGGAAGCAAAAATACGAGATGTGCGAGTCCAAAGTTGAGTGGCTGACTCACAGCCGATCATTTGGCTCTGGATGCTTTCCGACATGGATGCAAGGAGAAAGGAAAACAGCAGCTGATCTTGCCTGCACCAGGTGACATAGTTGGGATTAATTATTTCTGGTGCACCATTATCAGAAACAAAGCGAGAAGGGACTGGAGGATTTTCAAGAATGAAGAACTCAAGGCCCAAACCCCTGATTCCAGCGAGCACTTGTAAATGCCAAAGAAGGTAGTTGTCATCGCTAAGTTTGACAGATGTAATTTGATTTGCAGGGTTAACAAGAAGGAAGCTGGGATTGATAATTGGGGTAGGAATGGTGCTTGAGGTCCCAGCAATGGATCCGGCGTCAGCCATGGATGACTCTGATACCAAGTAAGGAAAAAGAAGGTGATGAAATCAAATCATATTTGTTTCATATCTATCTTAAACCCCAATACAGTTATTTATACTAACCTAAGCATTAGAAGATAACAACGAAAGGTGCAGAAGAAAAACATAATCTGTTGGAACAAACTCAACGACATTTCTATCTAGATTATTCTATACAAATGGTTTGGGCTTTCTTCTTGTCATGGGCCTGTAACTCTTTTACAGTAGTGGGCTGTTCATAATGGCTTTGGGCTTGTTCTTCTCTAACACAGGTCGCAGGATACTTGGTGGATACTTGGTGGCTAAGATGATGCTGGAGGATCCCTCAAACTTGGGTATGATATCACTTGAGGAAGACAAACAGATGAAGCCACACATGAAAAGATCTGCTTCTTGGATGTGTTGACATTTGACAATATATTTTATCATTGTATGTTTTTCTATGAAGTTTTTAGTTTGAAAACTTGGCGACTGTTGCTATAGCCTATAATAATGTATTAAATTTTGAAAATTTACAAGGTTTTTGAGAAATTAATGAAAGGTTGATTTATGGACATGATGGGCATAATATACTTCTAAAATATAATATAAATTTGACATGGCATCTGAAAAATCTGAAAAATGTTTTCCAGGAATTTAATTTGTTTCGATTACTTTGTCTCCAACAAAATTTATAAAAAATGTTACTTGTTATTCAAAACTATTCTAAATACCTATTATTGTATTAATCGTTTGTTTTTTTATTCATATTTTTGCACAGTACATGGTTGCTGGTAGAGTATTAAACTAAAGTGTAGAATTTAAAGGGAAATTTTTTACTAAAAAAAAAAAGAAAACTAATGGTTGGTTAAGTGTGATTTTAATGAAAAATACGAAGTATTCAAAAATTTATTAATGAAAATAAAAGAGAGGAAAAAAGAAAAACAGTAGCCAATGCGAGAATGGAGGATCTTGTAAACCGAAGCTCTGTTCTGAGGGAGAGGGTAAAGGGCAGCACGAAGAAACCAATCAACGCCGCCACGAAGTGGCTAAAGAACCAGCCGCCGAAAGCCAAGGTGTCATTGGCGGTGGGCGCGGTCGTCTCCACCATCTTCTTTCTCCGGCTCGTCGTGGAAGATCACGACAATCTCTTCATCGCCGCCGAGGTCGTTCACGCCATTGGCATTTCTCTCCTCATCTACAAGCTTACCCAAGAGAAAACATGCGCCGGTATTATTTTATACTGCACCATTTTAGTTATTATTATTATTATTATATTGTTGAAGGAGATAATGAACAGACGAATAATGTATTTCTACTGTTCAGTATACTTCTGTGGTCTTAACTGCGTCGGAAATATTCATTTCCCCAACTGTAAACTACTACTAAATTCTGAATTAAATTGTGTAATATTCCATATAATGTGAAAACGGCTTAATTTTAATTTCTTTGTTCCAATTGCTTTTCTCAAGTGACAAGATGATTCTGTATATTTTAGGTAGCTGTTATGTTGTATGCGAATTAAAAATTGGATCTTTGGCAAGAATGTGGGTTGAGTTGTGGACTGAATGTATTTCTGTGGTGGAAATAGACATTCAAAAGGAAATTTTTTTATTATTATTTAAGGTAGGATGTCCCCCCTGCCACTTAACTTAGTCCACCCTGTATTCTTGAAACATCTAAGTTCTTCACTTCTTTGACCAAAAAGAAATTATTTGTCCGTTTCCTTGATTTCCTATATTCATTTACGAATTATGCTCACTTGACGTCAATTTTGGGATTTTAGTTTATTTTTTATCGACTGAATGGCCATAGCCTCAAAGTAACACTGATCCATGTCTTGAGATGTGCTGTGTGTGTGTCGTGATATGTTTTTGCAGGCATTTTGTGATTTGCCAGTTTGTTTAGTTCTCAGCTCGTACATATTTTACTTCAGGTCTGTCACTCAAGTCCCAAGAGCTGACGGCTATGTTTTTAGCTGCTAGACTCTACTGCAGTCTAGTAATGGAATATGATATCCACACGCTGCTCGATCTTGCAACATTAGCAACTACCTTGTGGGTCATTTATATGATTCGTTATAAATTGAAGTCAAGTTACATGGACGACAAAGACATGTTTGCCCTTTATTACGTCGTGAGTCTTGGACTAGCTTTTTTATTTTGCCTTCTTAAAATATTATATTTGTGTCGTCCATTGAATCGACTCTTGTTCGTGGTGTATACAATGATATTGTTTCTTTGCAAGGATGACTTTTCCTCATTTTATTGTTCTTGTAGGTGATACCATGTGCTTTACTATCTGTTGCTATTCACCCATCGACTCAGCATCATGTTATCAATCGCATTTTCTGGGCTTTTTGCGTGTACTTGGAGGCTGTTTCGGTCCTTCCTCAGCTTCATCTTATGCAAAACACAAAGGTTGAGAAGTTCTCATTACATTATTAATATTTATCAAGATTCACGTTTCGTTTCCTACTCTAGATTGTTGAACCATTCACTGCAAATTATGTATTTGCCCTCGGAGTTTCCAGGTTCTTGAGCTGTGCACATTGGGTTCTTCAGGTTTGATCATGCATAAAACTCTAGCTTTACATCCTTTGCTATAGACATGGACTTCAAACACATGAAAGACTTTTGTATTATGTTTGGTTTAAGGTATTGGATACAGGAGGACGATTGCTGACAGTGTTAGGCTATGGACTATGGCCTTCCATGGTTCTGGTATCAGAGATTGTCCAGACTTTTATACTGGCTGATTTCTGCTACTACTATGTTAAGAGGTTGGTTCCAAATGTTTTGATCGTAGCTGGGAAAAAGTACTTACTTTTTTTCCCCTTGTAAACATTTGTCTTCGTTTTAATTGATCCAGTCTTGTTGGTGGACATCTTGTGCTACGGCTCCCTTCCGGGGTGGTGTGAGTCTCCAATCTCCAGAGGCTAAGGCTCTGTTTTTTTTTTTTTCTAACCTAGTTTTCTGAGTGATTTCATATAAAAAATTTCCATGGACACTCACAATTGTAATACCTACTTTTATCTCAAGATTTGAGTGTAGGATCAATGCAAAGGGAATGGATTGATGATACTCCAAACTGCCATTTCCTTTTGTATTCTATGTTGAACCACATCTTTCTTCAATTAAAGTTTATCAAAAAAAGATTATAATTTTATTAGAGAAAAAGGTCAGCATACCTTATTTAAAACAAAATCAAAAGCAAGAACCGAAAACTGGTATCATATTACTAATATGATTATGTTTACAATTTTGTTATAACATATTTGTTACAGTGGGTTTCAAATGTCAAATGTCGTTTCGAAGTTGAGATCTTTGACACCGATGGTATAAGCCCGTGATAATTTTCCAATACAGTCGAATGTATACTTATCAATCATGACTAAACTTGTGCCCAGGAGTTGGCGCAGCTTCACGCCAGACCGCAGGGAATTGAGAAGCAATCATTACACTAAAAAATCTCAATTTTCATCAAATCTTGTTAGGGACCACTTCATTTGGACAGAAAAAGAATTATTACACATTTATTTAGTATTTAATTTATGTTAACAAACCTTTATCCTTGCTCAATATATCAACCCCTAAAAATTATTGTTTTGCATTTGTTGATTCATATCTAAAGATATTGATTAAATGAATCAAACTCACTCACGTCTAAGGAAAGGATTACACTTTGGAATTTTCACAAGAAATTTCCCTACAATTATTGTAATTTCTTTTTTTTTCCTACGTGTCTGCCACGTGGAGAAAATCTAACGGCTCTCACGAACGCCTTAACGCAGTCCGACCGATTTCACAGTGACGTCGTTTGGAGCAGTTAAAAACCATGGCTGGCCGTTATTAATTGCGATTTATTTTTTATTCTCAAATTCCATCAGTTTGTTTCGCATTCCCGTCTGTTGAGATTTGAGGATGACTGCGGATTTGATTCCTCTCAGCTCTGCACACTCCACAGGGATTGTGATTTCCGGAGATTTTTCCAATGATAGCCGTTGATTCTTGACTAATACGATATTCGAGACTGCATTTTTTCTCGTTGGATTGGATTAGGCTGTTTGCAGTGGAAAAACGGTAGCTTGAAATTCTCTGAGTTACTTGTTTTTCCATCGATCTTCAGTGGGTTTTTTAGCGTAGATGTTTTTATTTCGGATTCTTTAAGATTTTTTGAATCAACGAGTGTGTCTCTGAATTCTGTTTGGTTGTTATTTATGGGTACTAGAAAGGAAAAGTTTTCCTCCATTTTTGCCTTTTCGTTATCATTATGATCGACGTCCTCTGTGATTCAAAGTTCCAAGAGAAGTAAGTATTTTACCTTTTTTTGTGAGACTCGGCTTAATCCACTCTGTCTTCATTTTTGTAGCGTCCTGTCCTGTGAACTCCTAGCATCTTAATTTCTTGGTGTGTGTGAATGTAGGAGACAGCAAACTGTGTGTGTGTGTGACAGAGAGAGTGTGTAAAGTGTGAGTGTGTGAGAGAGAGTCCTTTTATTGCGTGAAGAAGAACCCGATTCTCTGAACACCCCCTAATAAAAAAGACTACATCCGCATTTCTTTTTCCCCCAACTTTCCTAACAAACCTGCCCTCTCTTCTCCTTTTCTCTTTGAAGATTTCAGTCCCTCGCATTTTCTCCCTTTGTTTTCTATCCATCTTTCATGAAAATTTGAGCTTTACTCTACTGTGCAGACACTCTGCAGAAAAAAAGAGAGAATCTAAAGATCTGATGCATTTACTGAGTTGGATGGACTCAAATTCCGTCGTCGAGAGCGGCTTTCAAGTAAATCCCCGTGTGTGCATATCTTTTTTTGTCACCTTTGTTAGAAATGGACAACACTAAATGACCGAGGGCCTGCACGAGAAGATTACTACCCATCCACAAGCATTTAGCATTCTTCTTGGTACGATCGTCAAATTCGTTGGCGAAAGTACGATCAGATCCTCGATTTCGTGTTTAATTTACTGTTACTAAGCAACAAAAAGTCATAAATGGATTCTTGTCTTTATCTGCGTTATATTTTCGTTTCTCGAGTCTACAATACTGAGGTTTTTATTATGCTACGTGTCGCATTATATTCTTTTTTCTATCCTTTTTCTTCTTTTGGGCTGTTGTTTGTGTTTTACGTGTTATCTTTTTCCTGTTAAAGTAATCTCCTTTTGTTCATTGGAGAGTTCATTTTTGGTGGTTCAGATTATGACAGGAATTTTTATGTTACTGTTCAACTGAATTTGAATCGGAGAAGGAGAAGAGTGTGAAATGGGTTCTGTTGGATTTTGTGGTGAATCTGAACCTCAGCCTAGTACTAGTAATAGCAAGAAATTCAAGTTGCCCAGAAAGGTAATGTCTTGACTCATCATTAAATTTTATATACGGTTTTGTATAATTCCTTATTTTTGTCCAATCTTTATTTTTGCAGCTTGTGGATGAATGTTGTGCAGTTAATAATGCTGCAATTCCTAGGAAGCTACGGTCTGGTGTGTGACTTAATTTGTGATTAATTATTGTTTCGACTTCTTTTCATGCTCGTGTTAATTGGTTTCATTCGGAGACCACTGATTTAGTTTGGTTCGTCTGAGAAGTTTCCGGTTTCTTACTTGGTGGTGCAATTTGAAGTTTATTTTTTTTATTTTTAATGGCTTTTTTCATTGGGATGTGAGTTACTGTATTGTTTTTTTATCCCCATAGTTTTTTTTTTCCCTTTTCTGACGGTGCCTAAGTATTTTACCCTTGTGGTAAGTAGCAATGGAGTGGACTAAAATAGATTTTGGAATAAAAATTATAATTTTAGAAAAAATTATATATAATTGTTTTTTCATAAAACCTCAACTGTCGTCGATGTCCATTACACTCCTCGTCCATACCTGATCCGAACTTGCTGAGAAGGGAGAAGGGCAGTGTCATCAGTGAATGATCAATTCTTTAGTTTTCCTATAACCCCTTGAGTTGATTCTGTTTCCACGTTGCAGCCATCAAGAAACGAGGCCTTGAGTCTATGCCAAATTCGAAGAAACAAAATCCACTCCGGAAAAGCGGGGCCAAGAAATCCAGACTGAATATGGTTATGCGTTGCCATATTTGAAACTTAACATGCATTGTACAGACCACTTGAGGATGAAAATTCGATTGAGAACTCAATGCAATTACTTTTGCAGAAACAAGGGCATATCACTAAGGATGAGAAAGAAGTGGCCGAGACCTTGTATCTTTTAGCCAACATGTTTTATGATGCTATCAAGACTGATGAGAGAGGATTTGATGTTCACCCTTCGGAAACAAATTCTTCAACTGTACTAGAAACGGGGAGCACCATGACCGCAGCTCAAGGTTTGAATTGTTTCTCAGTTGTCGTCCTTTCCCTTTGTGATCTGAATAAAGAGGGTCACATATCCCAACCTGGGTAAACAATTTGTTCTAATAATGACAACGGCATCATTTACTTAATGTCAATGGCATCTTTTTTTAACTCAGCACCCTTTAAGATGTTTCAAATGGGAATTCCATTAAATTTATCCCCTCAGCTTTCTTGATTCCTATTTGTTATGCCATCTACATCCCACAAAGCACAGATGCTGGCAAAATTGCCGCAAGAGCAACCCTTGAAGCTCTCTGCCAAACTTCAAATTTGGAAGACTCAACATCAAAAATTGCTCAGTTAAAATCTTTTGACGATCCTCTGCTTTCCAAGCTCCCCATTAGCAAGCAATATCCCATCCTCTTGGCTTCTGAAGATCGAACCAATTTAGTCACTAGTGCCAGGTGGATTACCAGTTCTTTCCTCCCATTACCTTCAATTTATATGCCCTCAGTTTTGGTCTAATTTGTTATTTGATCATTATAGCAAAACAAAAATATCTGCTCTAACTACTGTGCCAAGTGATTGGGGAATCACCATGGAACAGGTATGCCTCAAGAATTCCAATACGCAGATAATATTTTGTTGATAGATAACATACTGTAATAAGATTCTGCAATATTTTCAGGTTGCAGCTCCTGGGATCCAAAATTGCCCCAGGGAGGACAAAAATAATGGTAAACTATTCAATTTGATGGGATTTTCTCATTTACTCACAAGGCTAGTGTTCAAATGTGGCGGTTTTTTTTTTTTTTTTTGTATATTTATACTGAATGTGGATGTATGAACGAGTCACATGATCTACTGGTTTGCGAGGTAGATTTACTTCTTTGGCGTTCACACTTGTCTTCAACAGTAACTCAGGGCACCGAGACTCTGGAATCCTGCCCACGGTCAGTAATTGTTGTTTCTTGGAACATATGTTATCTTCTTCCTTGTCGAATAGATGTCATGATTCTTATTTTCTGATTTCAAGATCCTCCATTAACAAACTTCCTGCCTGGTTTGATACTACAAATCATGTCATCCAGCATCCTACACCTGAAGAAAGTTTTACCAAGAATAAGGTAAGCCAGCTGCCAGCTTTGTTTTAAGATTAAGTAATTGAAAAAATATTACCTACGGGGTCTCAAACTTATCTATGTATTCCTCCGATCTTTAACGAATCAGCACCATTTAGTTAAGGCTGAACCAATGAGGTTGCGGAAGAGATGTTCTGCCCATATTTACATCTGTCATTTTATCAAAGTCATGCAAGTATCAGACAGAAAGGAAGGATTACCGGGGACACTCTTTGAGCCAGGACCGCATATAAATATTGAGTATCAAAAAAATGGGATTGATCACACAAGTGGTCCTTTGTCTTTCAGCGTCAGTTCAATCCAAGATACCATTCTTTTGCGTAAGAGTCTCTTTCAAGATCAGCAGCAGGCCTCAAAAATGCATGCCTCATGTTCTCCACTTAAGCAGGTGAGTTCATTGGTGACACTATCTGATAGATTGTTTGTTTGTCATGTATCTTGGACAATAAAGTTTTTGCAGGGTTCAGATTTCTTATCTTTGGCTGGACACAGTGATGAGGTGCTGAAACAATCACACTCGTCATACATGCAGTCACAAAATAACTTGGCTATGCTTTTACCACAGCCCCAGAATTGTTATTCAACATTCCTTGATCGATCTTCTGCTGTGGCCATAGAACAGGTGACTTGATCGTGTCCTCCATCTCTGTAGTCTCGCTATCAAATTTTCTTGAAACATTCTTCATTCACACGTCTTGCCTGTCCTTACCTGTTTTCTGCCTTGTAAACAAATGTAAAGCACAGCAGGGATTACCATAATATGACGACTCAAATGTGATCTTGATGACCATACTATCATCAAAAAAGTATTTTTACATGATACATTAACCTCCAAATAAATGAAACAAGAAAATCCAGAATGATGTTTCCATCTGTCTCCACTAGGGTTACTCAGCAGACAATAATTCTTGCCTCCATTATTCCTCAAAGCTCACTCTATTTACATTCTTGTCTTAAAGGTGAATTGATTCTCTGTTTCGTTGATTTTTTGAGACAGCTCCCCCCATTTCATAGCAGCCGAGTTGCGGCTCTATTTGCAGCTCAATCTCCTCCTGCTGGACTTCCCACCACATATTTACAGGAAAGGGAAAATGGAGAAAGTGACTCGTCTTTCTTTGTTAACTGTGCTCAGGCTCGGCCGCTTTTCCCGCACATGCATTCTTCACCTGGCTTAAATTATCAACAGTTTAACACAATCCATCCACCACCGTCACTCTCAAATGTGAAGGGACACGGCTTACGCCTCCCTTCAGGATTTGATAGAAACAGAGCAACATGCTATCCTGGTAATATGTCGCAATTGCAAATATTCTGCAACCAGCAGCGTCTTTGAAGTAGATAAATTGGTGTCAATCAGACTTTTCAGTGGAACAGCTCATTGTTTGGCATGTGTACACTGATTGCGATCCTTGGAATATGGCTCGGGTAAGTCAGACCCGGGTATTATTTACTACTTGGTAATTTTGCATCTTCTTTTTGATGTCCTAACATAAATGAAGCATCACTGACATTATCTTATATTTACAGATTCTGTATGGAATTTAATTTCTGGGGACCTTATTATTTTATGAATTTTATGGGAGTTGATATTTACATTCTATTTCATGTTATCTATACTTCATTTCATGTGTAAACTATGTGTCAAATTTATTCAAAAATGGAGTGCAAATAACAAGAATAGAGCGCAAATATAACTCTCTTATGTTATATATAGATACACACATTAATTGTGATGTCCGCGGACATTGTATTATTTACAACCTATATCCTTTGTTGCAAATAATATTCTCTCTTTAGGCTCATGAATGAGACACGTCTCTAAAATACGCTTATCAAATGAGCAAACTAATATCATTTGTCTACATATATGAAACAAGTTTTGAAACATAAATGGCTCCGATGGATTGATTTACAGTAACTTAAATTTTCCTCTCACTGACGGAAAATCATACGAAGCTAATCAAGTGAGCCCATATTCAACCAATGAAGTCCCAAATTAAAAAGTAATTGCCGTACAACATTCTTTACAAACAAAATACCAACGAATTCAGACAAGACAAGGGATAGGAGCACCGAAGTGGAGAATTACGGGATTGACTTTAAAATATTACGAAATCAGGCTTGATAGAGCTCATAAAACCATGCAGATTAGAAGAATCTTTATTCCTGCTTTTCCAATTCCCCCATTCTCTCTATGATTGCCTGAAGAATAAAGGGAAAGAGAAACTAATTGCCATGTTCACAGATGATCTCATTTTCAATAAATATTAGTTGGCAAAGCACAAACCTTTTGTACAATTTGTATGAGCATGTTTAACATTGCATTTAAGTGTTTTAAGTCTACATGTGATTCATCTTTTATAAAATCATGACGGGGGAAACAATATTGCCCAAAACCATTTTCACGCATTGGTTTAGGAAACATTTGGGAGATCTTGTACTTTAATCCACATCCATGAAGCTATCAACATGTTCTCAACTTTTAAAAGGTAAGGGAAAATTATACCTTCTTGCTTGTTTCTTGGAGTTCCCCAGCAAGAATGAACTCGTCTAATATAAGGTAAACCTTGAAAAAACACGATAAACATCCCATCTAAGAATAACACAATTAATGAACGAAATACAACCATTCTACATGGCTAGGAACGTTAAAGATGTACATAGCGAGAAGATATAAAAAGGAAGGGCAGTGATGTGGTAGTTCCAATGATTCAAACTGAGAAACAATTAATGTGGGTTAACACTAGGATAGAGCAGTTCTAGGTCATAAATGTCTGGTAGTATTTTGAGCAGCTAAGCCAAAGTTGATCCTGAGCTAAAAGTCAGCTCATAAAACTAGTCTGCATTCCAACCAGTAAAGGAAGCAGAATAAAATTTGAAAGAAACATACACATAACAACTGACACTGATGGTACTTATTTACCAAACAGTCATGTACAAAAAGGGCTCATGCATGTGTGTAGTGTAATTGCACTTTTAAACAAGCATACGTTAGAAACATATGAGAGCTTTCTAATAATTATAAAATCAAGAAATGCAACATACCTTGTGGAAGTTAAATACCAAATCTAGCTCGCAAACATTGCTGAAAAAATGATCTAGTATCTCCACAAATAAGTGAATGCATTCCAGGTAAGCTAGCTCATTGTCGGTAATATCTACACACAATGAGAAAAATAATCCAGCATATCGCCTGTAGATAACCTTGTGGGTTCGGAACTGCAAGAGAAATTTTGTTGGATAGTGCATCATCATGTGTTGTGATGCCGAGATGAAGACAACCCAAACAATACAAATAAAACTATTGGAATGAAAAGCCATCCAGAAACCATACAAACAACTTGATCTTGTGATCACAGGAAAATATTGATCTCATATATGCGCTATTTGGGAATAAACATCAACACTACAAGGGTAAGAGGCTCTTTTATATATACCTAGGATTCAAAAAGGACAATAGAATCAAAGCCCGCGATCAGCAAAAAAGGATAAACAAAAAACAGAAATCGCTTACCTCCACAAAATTGGTATGTTTGGGATCTCTATTGACAACCAATCGATGAACCTGCAATGCATAGTGAATACGGATTTAAGGAAACTTGCGTGAGAAATTCGACATGCTTATATAAAAAAATTAAAAAAATTTACCTCGTACTCGACCTTATGCTTCTCGGATTCTTCGAGAGGTATGTAATATTTAGCCAGTCGAGTTTTTCCTTGCCTGTTCTGTAATATTACGAATCGGATCTGCAATATTCAATGAAAAAGACAACAAATTTCACAAAGGTAGACCCAAATTAGCAAACTTTCAACACGAAATCTGCAGAAATACAGTGAAACTGCTGATTCAAAAATATTATAGTACCATTTTGAGGAGAATGATTGAGCCCCGCAGATCGCAATCTTGCAAATTTTAGCTTGGCGGAAAAGAAAAACAGTAGCCGACCGTAAAGTCAAGGAGCTCGGCCCTTTGAATTTATTTTCAAAATATTAAATTAAAATTAAAAATATAGCAATCTTCCCTTTGGTTTATTTAAATATTATATTACACAAATAAATCTAATAAATTTTAAAATAATAAACACAACGTCAAATTTGTATTTATCTTATATTTTTAAAATATTAAATATAAAAAACTATAAACATCGAGGGAATATATTTAGTGTTAGAAATTATTATATTTACTTATTATTTTTCACAAATAAATACATGTAATATTTAAATATAAGCAGATTTTTTTATTATGACAAATCTGAAGTTAATTAAATATAATTAACTCTTAAAAATATATATATACCAAATTAAGTTTGTTGCTTATACATTTAATAGAAAAATGATATTTGAAAGAAATAAACTGCAGAGAAATTCACGTGCATTTGTAGACATTTGGATTATTCTATATTATATTTGAAGTATTTATTCATTTATGATGTGTTGAAATGTTGATTCTAGAATCATCAATATATATATCAACTTATATAAAAATGTGAGAGACTCAAATGATCTAAATACTCTCGCTATAACATAAAATAACTCGAAAATATCTAATGAGAGTAGATAATTGACGGAATTATATGAAATGATTATGTTTTTCCTTTTTTAAAAATATTATTATTATTATTTAGTTTTAAAAATTTTATAATTGTAAATAAACAAGAATAACAAAAACAATACGGATAACAACAAGTAATTGTAAATTTGTTGTATCTTTTATTATGTATATACAATAGTAGTTTAAGTGGTAGTAATAATAATAATTAAAATACAAATAAATATTTAAAAATTATTATTGATGAACTATTAATATTATTGTTATCATATTTTCGTTATCATAATTGTTTTGTCATTGGTTTTACTTATTACTATTACAATAATAATAATAATAATAGTTTTTGAAATAAAGAAATTATTGTTGTTGTTATCATTGTACTCTAAGCCATTAAATAAAAATTTAATTATTTGAATTATTTATTAAGATCATTTAAATATATTACTTTTTATTTATACATTTATTAAATAGTCAAATCAATCTTAAAATTATTTTTAAATCAATATTCTTAATTTTATAACAATTATCTATATTTTAAAAAATGAAGATGGGTGTGAGGGTTCTACTTCTACCGCAGTTCTGCACCAATGCACTATAATACCTCTCCAATTTGAAGTAAAATTTGGTGCTGGGTTGGAGTGGCAACCCTGCCCTATGCAGTGCAAGGTTAGTAATATAAAATTAACTTGCTAGCTCACAAAATAATTCAAACTTGAATCTCAATCATTTCGTTCAAGAAATCCATGTTCATACATATCGAGTTTGTAGCAGCCAAAAGTGCAGCCCCGATCCCTGAACCATCCTTTGAGTGCTCTATCACTATATTTTTCGACGCTTCCACTCCTAAATGAATTCGTGAATGAAATTTTAAGTACTTTGAATTTACCCCTGACACTTCATGTAGAATTGATCCGACGACTTCAAAATCTTTGGAAGAATCTTGTTGTATTGCGCATATATCTGGTGTACTAAAGCAATGCAGTTTCCAGCATGCCAAGGGCGAAAGTGCAAATGATATGAGCCTGTGTTTATACATAATTTTCTATGCAGTTTGATCTATTACCAAAGTGTTACCTGAGAGAATACGGGATCTGTAGTTTTTCGGGAACAGATTCACCGAATAATCTGTCTTCTTTAGCCATTTTAAGCAGCACCCTTCTGGCGATTTCTCCAAGATACATACCAGAAATCGTTTTCTCAAATATCTGTTTCCATTACAAATCGACATTTCAAATCCGAGCCGCATCTACAAAGAGTGGAATCAAGAACAAAAAGTACTACCTGTTCCCCAGGGTTGATGCTTTCAGCATCCATCTCTCTGTCAAACTCAGTCAGGGGAATCCCATTTGCGAATGCTCCCCACTCCGTGTTCACGATCTAAAAAGTTCGAATTAAACATTCTATAGATAAATCTGGGGAATCCAACTCCTAGTAAAATGGTAAAAAATGCACCAACCATGCTTCCAGATTTTGAGTTAGGATCAAGCAGCAGCTTGGGAATAGCTTCGACGCGTTCCACATAACAAGCATTTGTTCCGGTCCCTAGAATCACTGCAACCATGACATCATCGTCCCAGTATCTAGCTCCGGCCAACGTCCCAACCGTATCATTAACCTAGCTTAACAACATTAAAAAAATTCAAAGGCACAAGAACAATGAGCAACATTCTGATAATTTTGATCCATAAGAAAAGAATATAAATATTGCTCAACAATCGAACAAGAATGTACCAAGGCGGATACTCGCATATTCATACCCAATCTTTCCATTGCTTCACTCAGGCATGAAACCACATCTTTCCCTGCCTGTGAAACAGTTTTTACACGTTTAAGGCTGTAAAGTAATGTGTCGAGCAAAGTGCCAATAGAGTGGTAAATAGAAATATACACTTAACAGTTCCAGAAACGGCAAATCCCTTTGTCCATTTTATGAGGATGCCTGAATCAATTGAAGTCTGCTTCACTGGGAAAGAAAACGTGAATCCCAATTCTCTTGTTCTTCCCATTTGATCAAAATGAAACTTTCCAGCTTCTTCATTGGCAAATTTTGCGAGCCCAGAAGCGATGAAGTCAAAAAGCTCCTTAAAAACACGAGAACGAAAATGTAAGCATGATGAGTGTAGACAAGAATTCATCAAGATTTTATCTTTGTTCCTAATTGCACTCTTAGAACTCAAAAATTTGTACCGCCAAGATCCAATGCATAGAACAACCCCTTTTCATTCCTTCAAATGTATACCGACCAAAACGCATCGACTTCAGTTTTTGATCATATTGCCACTGGGAATGCATGATTTTTTTATGATTGTGCAACCAAGTTAATAGCTAAAGTTCGATGACATGATTTATATGTTTTAATATTTCATTATTTAATAAATTAAGAAGATTGATTTATACCCGTATGAGTTTTGAATTGACTTTTGAAAATTGCATTATTAAATGAGGTATCTATAGCATTTCTCTTAAAGTAAGAGAATTGTTTTGTTCTAGAGACAGAGACTATTAGTTATACCACTCATTTATTAAATTTCATATATATCTCAAAATTAACCCAAATAATTAAATATTTTAACATTATTATAATCGGATAGTCAATTTTACAACTGAATGATAAAAAAAACACTAATTTAAATAAAAAGTCGATTGAAATTGATATTTACTAGTTTAAATTCAATAGATATCGAAGGTAGAAATTCAGTTAATTTTATGAATCGTGCTATGATTCTAGAATATTAGTAAAAACATATACAAATTATGATGATTTTTAAAAATAACGAGCAGTAATATATATATATACACACACACACACACATATATATATAGTTGATGGTACAAGGAGAAAAACAATATGGTTACTTATAATGAGATGGGTTGAATAAGTTATATATGCATGGTTGAAGGGAGCAAAGCGAAGTTATTAATCACTTGATTTAAAAATTATTTGGGCAGTGATCATAAATTTAACGGTCTAAACGAAATCAAAAAAATATTTATGTGAGGTGGTTTAAAAATATTTCTGTAAGGTGGTTTTACATATCGATTTTGTATTACGAATATTTTATTTGGATCACTCATGAAAAATATTATTTCTTATGTTAAAAATATTAATTTTTATTATAAATATGGACATGGTTTATGCGTCTCATAAATAAAAATTTGTGAGATCGGCTAATAAAATTTATTAGAATGAAATTAACCTTAATTATCTCACATGTGCATAAATTATTATCTCACCTTTTTAAAATCCTTCAGTATTTTCTAATTTAGAATGTAATAATGTTTAATACCTAGCTACATTTTCGCATGCCAGGATCAAGAAAATCAAAAGCGAGTAAAATGCATACCCAGTGGGCAGAGCATCGACATAGCTGAGAATCATCTTGAGATCACTTCCACCATCCGCTTCAAGCCCAGCCCGCATGTCAGCCGCCATGGCGTCTGACACGTGGCGCAACACGGGCAAAGGGGTGCGCAGTCTCTCTGCAGCTTGGTTAAAAGGGGATGCGCCGAGATGGTGCTGGATCGGACGGCGGTCATTACAACTCTGGGCCGTGGGGAGCGCCTCGGTGACCGCGCGGGGTGGAATGACCTGACGGCTGCTGTGGTGGCCGTGACCGACATTGTTGAAATGTGGGTGAGAATCAGATCAAGAAATGCGTGAGGTAGGAAGAAGAAAAAGGTTTTAATAATCAGGAAGAAACTGTGAAGCTGTGGTATTCTTTAATTGTACATTGATTTAGATGGTAATTTTTTTATTAAAAAAAATATGTCATATATGTGAAGAACAACACAAGAAAGCAAGCGGCAATTTCGAAAAATATCCGATTCGAATTGAACTTGTGATCTTCATTACGATAACATTTAACTAAACACCTCCTTAACTATTTCTTGATGGTATCTGTGGAACAGTATATAATCTTTCAAACAAAATAAGATAAATAGAAAAGGGAATAAAGATTAAAGATCAGAGACATTGGAAAGTTAAAGTGTTATCAACGAGATGCCGTCAGACAAGCACGTAGGCAGGAAAAATTTTGTTCTTGGGCTGAATTAATTGGAAGGAAAACAAAAACAAAAACAAGGCAACAATCATCGACAAATCAGAAGTTGCACAAAAAAATGAAATCTGGAAACACTCAAAATCGACGTCCTTAAAAACATATACCACAAGCAGCAACAATCTTCGAAAAATCAGTATAAATCCGAAGCAAACAACCAAAAATAACATACGTGAAGGGCAGCGCGCGGAGCAGAGGATGAGATCATGTGAGGATGAAAGTGAAGGAACTGTACACGCACGTACAGGAGGATGCTGAAGTGAAGTATTAGGTTTATGGGCCGGGTGGGTTTTGGGAATATACATGTGTATATATTAGATTTTTACTTAAATTTAAAAAGTGTCTTTTAATTCAATAAATTAAATTAGAATTTTAGTCTCCTTTTCAAATTAAATTATATCTTTAAAATGTTATTTTATTTTACTTTTTTAAATTTGTGGGCTAAATATGAGCTAAAATGAGCTAAAATTAAAAAAAAAGAAAACTCAATTTATATTTTTAATTAAGCCCAAAAATCAAGCCTGGGCTGGAGCCCACCCCAGCCTTTGGGGTGGCTCCGTCCCTGCCGTCAGAGAACAAGAACTTTGTAAGGTGGTGACAGGTCGGGTGGAGAAGACTATGTAATTAACTAATGGCAAAATTTGTGTGAGACGGTATTTTGTGAGACAGATATCTTATTTAGGTCATCCATGAAAAAATATTACTTTTTATGCTAAGAATATTACTTTTTATTGTGAATATCAGTAAGATTGACTCGTCTCATTGATAAATATTTGTGAGACCGTCTCACAAGAAATCTACTCATTAACTAACACATGTGCGTTGTTTCTCGGTTTTTTTTTTTAATCAGAATATATTGTTCTATATTTGACTATATATATATATATATTTAAATTTTCATGATTTATTAAATTTAATACACATGGTAAGTCTTATGTATATTTAACAGAGTTAGCCTCTTGTTGGACGCTCTAAAAAATCTATATGATACTGAGTCAACTAGATTAATATCTACCATGGAAATTAATATTTTTGACATGAAAAATAATATTTTTGCATGAGTTAGGTTATATCAGAAACATGTCTCACAAAATTGACTAATTAGATGGTCTCGTTATTTAATATGATATGATGTGGCAATAGTATATATTATTGCAATCATATTCGAGAAATTGAACCTGGTCCAATCAAAATCGACAAAGAAAAATTTGAGGCTTGCCACCAACACATTAACTATCTAATTTAGAAAATTCACATTTTTAAATTAGTAAGGATAATTTTTTGTATTTTAAAAATATTTGAAGTTTATGAATATTTTTATTTGGACGAAAATCGGGATAATGTTTTGTACCCCGTTGGACTCGCGACAAGTATTATTGGGCCCGTGTGTTATTTAAATTTGGAACTTCGCAGTTTTGAATTTTACCAAGACCAGATAAGGGTCGGACTACTGTATTTGGTTTAAACTAGCCCACCATGGCTCCTATTTTAAATTTTTGTACAATTCATCTGCAAAACAATAGTGCGAATGCTATCGATAACTACTTGTGTCTTTGTATTCCCAAGAGTTGAGATTGACAAACAACTCCTCAAAAAAACATACGTGCTACACAATTTTTTTTTTTTACAGTAGTTTGAAATTTATCTTCCACCCCATTATTTTTTTGTTGGAAAATATTATGTTTTTATTTCTGAAACTCCAGGTTTTAATGGTTTTATAAGTCAATTCGCAGTTTTAGTACATTAACTGAAATTTTTTAATTTTCAGTACTTTTTTTGCCAGAACCTTAGCTGATTGATTAGCGGAAAATGCTTATTTGACAACCACATGCGCTGACAAGGACACATAAATTGGGCACTTTGGGTTTTGCAGGGAGAATTGCATTGGGCATACTACAAATTTGCACATAGACACAAAACACTAATTTATTGTAATTTATAACAATACTCACACATAAATTATTTTAGGTTACGATTGAATTATAAATTTTGATTTGAAGGGTGATGAGTGTCATTTCAAATGCATCATACTAAAATTATATCAATATAGATTAGCAATGGATGAATTTGAAAATTTTCAAATATAAATTCTTTCAAACAATCAAACTGAATTTGAAATCCATAGCTTCGAATGTTTCAATCCAAACGCAACATCAAAGTTATCTGCGTATGAAAGTTCTTCGAAGATGCTATTTTACCTTGAAAGCTTGGGAATGTGTAAGTAAGCAAGTTCTAATAAGTACAATTGTTTCAATCTTTATAATCTTAAATTTTACTTAGATATTTCGGTAGTGTTTGTAAATGTTCAGAAAAAGTGATTATGCATGTTTTTACAAAGTCGTGAACTTGTTTTTATTTATTTTTTTAAAAATCTATAATCATTGTTTTAAACATTTGCGAAAAATTATTGATTTCCCGATGTCTTGACTCCTATAAATAAAAATTCAGCAGGTTTCCATGAATAGAAAATATCATTCCAATATTTATAAATGCAGAATATGGGGAGTTACCTCTAACATTTGGTCAGTATATAGAATCAGGCCATCGATAGAGCTTCCAACTCTTCTAAAAAATGAATTGATTATCTACTAGCTATACTTACACATATTATGAAACAAGATGCGGGTTCGAACGGGAAGACCAAACTTAGAAAAATACTCGGGTTTTTTTATATTAATAATTTCAATGTATAGCTCGATAGATTAAATATACCTCCAAAGAAAAATATATCCATTCTAAATGAAATTAAAATATTTTTTTTGTAATATTATAAAGACATCATCGTTGCATGACAGTGCCACGAAAGGTCAACAATGCTTTGCTAGTACGAACGAATCTTAGTTACAACGAATTCAAGTGGAAGATTAGTTTGCAGGGCCAATCCAATGCAGGATATGAGATCATAATTTTTTAAAAAAAATTAAATTATTTAATATTTTACGTATTCTATGTTTTGTCACTCGATTATTTATATTGCAGTTGAGGCTTTAAATATAATTTGATCGACTATAGGAAGCCCTTCCTCTAGCGTTAGCTGGCCGACAAATATCACAAGTTAGTAGCTGTGATCATAATCGAACAATTGTTTTTTTCTTCATTTTCTAACTTATAGGAGCAAATAATTCATGTTACCATCGTACACAAGACAACATATTAATTAGTCGTGTAATATATATATACCTATATGTATAGTTTATAGCAACGGGCCAAGCAGACATGGAAAAATATGCAACACGACATGGAACATATTTTATTTGATTTCTTGTGTGTGCAGTGATGTCATGACATGGATGCATGCATGAGTTGTTGAGACCAGCAAATGATTCATCGTAATTTAATTAAATTGTTTTTTGGTGAATTGAGACCTTTATATTATTTCAATTTGTTTCGATATGTCGAAAACGATATACTTGGTCGGTTCATGTGGCAAGATCGATCTCAGGGGAAACATCGTTTTGTCTGTATTATGACTCAAGTATTTATTATATGTAGCATAGATAGATACACGAGGATGAAACATGAATTTTCTACAAAATTTTTACTTCAAAATTTGAAAGATTTAAAGTTGAATTATATCCCCAGGTATCCAGGAAATTATATTATCTGGAATTTTTAGTTTGTGTTTGAATGTATTTGATTTTACATAGCAATAACCTATTACAAGCTAAGCAATTTGATCCAACTATTAAGAATACAAACTTAGCAATACACACGAAATGTACAAACAAAAGTTGCATGTTCGATATTTAAATCGAAATTGGTGATTTTTCGATACTTGGATCGAAATTGTTGATTTATAATTCATCTGACATTAAAACATCAAACATGAAACGAGTTTTTGTATTTAAACGATAACGATCTAATTTTCCGTCTAGAAAAACTTTCGAGTGTCGAGTGCTTTGTAGATCACCACGAAACAAGACAAAATTGCCTTTGGATTAAACACATGCAGTTCCTCGAGATTCGAGTACATCCCATTATTGCTGGCAACGGAATCAAAGGAGCCAGCAGCCACCGACGCTGCTCCATCCTCGTCAACCGCCGCATCCTCCGCTGCCACGCGCTTCACCCTCCCCGCGATCACACGACATACCAGCATAGCGCGGCGCGTGACCGAACAGCCCGGACTATCGTGAGCCCTGCCGCTGCTCGCGGTGGTGCGGACTCCACTCACCTTGCTCCCTTCGAATCCATGACGGATAATAGTACAGACTCCGCAACCTGGAATGGAGGCGCACAAGCTGGACGATCCACGCGCCCCGAGCGAGCATGTGATCGTGGCGCAATGGAACCGTAATAGCTCATTTCCGTCGGCGGCGCACCTGGCGTTTTTCTTGGAGGTGTTGGTGGCGCGTGTCTTCACCGTATCCCTGTAGTCTTCGAACTGTTGGATCGTACGTTTCGTGTTGTGGACCTTTAATATCCGTTCGATCTTGCAGATAGGATTGTTCTTTTTAAGCCAGCTTGATTTGAAAATTATCTCTACTATGTTGCGGCTTGAATCATCTGGGCCGAGCTCAGACACTGTAAAAATCATATTGTGAAATCACGAAGAATCCATATGGTATTAAAATTAAAGAAAATGCTATAAATTAATTTACAAAATACATTTACAATTTTAATTTATAATATTGTGGCAATTTATTTTAAATATCTTAAAAGCCTCTTCAAACTAATTATTTTTCTAAATCATCATCTTTGAATCAATCAACTTGTTCAAAATTTGGAACCCAACACAAAGTAGACCAAAACAAAACTAGTCATAATTCGGGCACCAAAAATTTGGTCCCAAATACAGTGTATATGGTCTGAAAGTACAAGTGCCAGCGTATTCATCTTTTCTGATTGTTTTACCATAGCCACATATTCGATCCCCAAGACTCGATGTGAAAAAGGTCCGATTCAGTTCATTAAACCAGGTAATTAATTCTGAATAAGAGATTAAAGGAGTACAATTAATGCATGCATTTCAAATCTTACCCATCACATTGTACGTTTTCATCTGTCAAACAATATAATATTGTCATGAAAAATTCAAAATATCGTAAAAATATTATAACTGAAATATAAAGGATTTTTAATAACAATTTTCAAAATCTAATGAGAACTCTTCTTTCAAGAATATTTACCGCTTTCGACTATATATATCATTTTATATTTTAATTTATGAAAAAGGAAAGAGTAAAGTTTAGATTACCCGCATGCCTGATGGATTGGTGATGTTCCAAGCTCTCAATTTTTGGGAAGACTTCCCCACATTCGGAGCAAGCACATATCGTTGTCCTTGCCAATGGATACCTGCTAGGATCAAGGGAGTGACACTCAATGCATCCCGAGAGCTTCCTTAACTGCATGCCTCTGCCGGAAGACGCCGCCGAACCGCCGGATCTCACTGATCCATGGCCAGTACTCTTCTTGCTGATAGACCTGATTTCCTGCCCCACAGAGCTGCCCTCCGGCGAGTGATCAGAGCGGTGTGCAACCCTGGTGTTGCCGTGTACAACATCCCTGAAAGTGCAAGTGGAGCTGCAGTAGGAGTAAATAGGATTAACGGTGGTATTACAATTCCTGGAGGGATCATGGATTTTGGAATCCTGGATTTGTTTGCAGGTGAGTAAGTTCTTGATTTGGTCCCATGAAGAAGTGGGGTGGTTGTTTATTTGGTTCTTTTTCTTGGGCTTGGGATGCGTGGATTGGCGTTTTTTTTCGGATTTAGTTTCTGGTATGGAAGTGAGGAGTGCCATGAAAATAAGTGAGAGGAGTTGGAAGAGAAGGGTACACTTGAATATGTGAAAGAATTGTTTCTTTCATGAAACAATAATCACACGCACATTTAAGAAGAGAGATGTTCTGCAAAATATTGGGAAATTGTTTTTTAGTTTTTTGTATGGAAAGTTTCATTTAGTGTGGGAATGACCGAAATAGAATGGCCCATGGGTCAACGATTCAAATTTAATAATATTAATTAATAATTTTTTCCCCATATTTATCAATTTATGATCGGTTTATGCTCATAAATTTTCGTGTGAAAATTAATTGCAGGGCGGCTAACATGGCCTGTATTACGTGGCTTATATTTGCTTTCCATTTGTAGTTTAATGCATAAAATAAGAAACAACACTATAAATCATAATAATCTTCATTTAGAATTAAAGTTTTAAAAGTTGTTCTTTTTTTAATGCATAATCAATCAAAACCTCCTGAAAAATGAACAAGAATCTCAGTCACCACTTGACAGAGTCAAAATACTAGTTCGTCCGGATAATATGAATAATGATAAATGTACCATTAATATATCCTTAAAACGATATTTGCAACCATTAATATTTTGTATTCAATATATAGTGAGATTTTGACAAATTTAATTTTAGTATTGAATTATTTGTGTTGTACAAATTAGTATACAAAAATCGACATACATGTAACATCATTCGTATAATATTTGCCACTCGAGAAAGAATCACGTATGATTATCTAAAGTTTTGACCGATAGGGCAGTAATTAAGCATCCGAATTAAAAAGTATATAATTCTTTTATAATTATTTTTCGTTTAAAGAAATGTCCCAAAATTTCGACACACACACAGAGATATATATATATATATATATTATTTATTTATTTATTTATTTATGTGTGTGTGTGTGAGTGAAATTTTGATTTAATTATCCTGCGATCCACCAATAATTAGTTGCCCAACTTTTCGCAACTCGTTAATTTAATAAGGATTTTCTTTGTTAAATTAAAGCTTTAATTTTATCGAGGTGGTTCTCCAATCGCCTTCTTATTCTGACCTAAATTAATTTGATTGAGACTGAAAACTAGCTAACTATTAATTAAATAGTAGTTGTGAGTTCAAGTGAAATTATGCGTGTTCATACGTACTTACATCAAACATCATTGATTTGTCAATCGGGTACAACTCTAAAATGCTAATGGAATGAATTTCTCGATCACATTCAGCACAAAATCCACTTAGAAATCCCTCGGGCCAAAGCAATTAATAAAAGATTTGCAGTAGTTAATTTAAGATCCTGCGACGGTGTCTTTAATGACGATGACATTTTCGGTACGTTTTCATGTGAAGTAGCTGCTAGTTGCCAATTGTTCTTCAACCATAATCTCCTCACTGGGTTTCCTTCACATTTTTGGAAGCTATTGATTGTTGATATTCACGCATTAATAGATACCAAACGCAAATGACACGAGCACTCAAATAAAGGGACAAACTCCATCTCAAATAAATTTATTAAAAAATATATCTCGATGAACTATACATTTTAATTTATGTTACAGACATCACACATCGAATATTAAAACTAATAAAAATAGTTTATAGACTCGAAAAGATTATAACACCCAAACAAAAAGTTTTTGGAGATAAACATTTAATTTAATTTGGTCTTCTCGTATGGTTGTCTTCTTATGCATCTTGACTAGTGATATTTTAATCATTACAAATATATATTAAAAAATATACTCCTTGCGGTTAAAAAAAATTCTTATTTCACTATTTTTTCGGTTAACTTGGAATTTTGAATATAAAAAAATGCACACAATTTTAAATATTTTAATTTATATTTATTATGCAAACTTATATTTATTATGAAGACAACAATCTTTTCTTTCCTTTTTCGTTCATTTTTGTTTTGTTTTTTTGCGTGACTTCACAACAATTTGCCTCTTCCACGGGCGCTACAAAAAAACGGTTGGATTAGCGACGCGTATAAAATAAAACAAAAAATTTCATTTGTTATGGGGTAACACAAAATAGGGACTATATTTTTTTGTTTCTTGTTGTACATTTTATAATTCAATTGTGAATATAAAATTATATTATTAGTAAACTACCAAAAGACACCAAGTTAGTGTAACAGAAAGCATTTTTTTCACATTTTTTTTCATTAAAAAAATATTATAGAGTGTAAATCATAGTTTCTTGCTCCTAGATGAGCAAACATTTTATAATCTTTTTCAAAATACACATAATGTATTGATTAAGCAAATTGAGAGTACTTCAATAATCAAGTTTAGTGAAAAGAGCTTTCGATTGAGATAATTTTAATAAATAATATTTGGAGAAGTTTACTGTGAGAAATTTTATGACATTAGTATAATAAGCCATGGTTCGTCGGAACGGCCGCGTCGCGGTCGGAACGAGAACGGCCGCGTCGCGGTCGGAACGAGAACGGCCATTGGCGTTCCAAAGTTCAACGGTAAATCGGTGTTGGATGTCATGGTCCCGAGTATAGATCTTCAATTATAGCTGATAGTTCTACCGTGTATTGTGGATTCAGATACTATAATCGTCGTGACGAAACACTATTACAAAATCAGTCATATATCCTATTTTAATGAATTTTCGTCATCTCAATCTAATCAATATCTCTATGGACAAGCACGTCAATATCCAAATGTTCAAAATCAATTTAATCTACGAGATACTGATGAAAAATATAACAATGATTTCGCTCTTCCGCGTCACTCTTCATGGTATTAACTTTGAAATGTTATAATTTTTATTGTGCTATTATTATAAAATAGTTTTGTATTGATATATTAAACAGTTGTACTGGCTGTCCTAAATGTAGCCTAAAATAGTTCACATCAGTACATAAAAAATGGTTGGGTTAGCTATGGTGATAGGACAAATTAGCGACGATGCTTAAAAGTAAGCGACGGTTTACATTAACCGTCGCTATCGGCGACGGTTTATTTAGAACCGTCGTTCATCGCGACCGTTTTTTATTACTGTCGCACATAGCGACGGTTGTGAAAAACCGGCGCCGATCCAAATCGGCGACGGTTTTTCAAAATGTCGCTATGAGCGACGGTGGATCGGCGACGGTTTTTCAAAATGTCGCTATGAGCGACGGTTTATTATAACCGTCGCTGATGGCGACGGTTTTGTAAAAAAATTGTCGTTATGACTCTATATATACCAAGTTTGGCGAACATTACGCGATTTTCGTCCTTTCTTCTCTGGTAGTAGCGAAACTCTATCAATTTTTTCGCAGTTTCGGTTTTTTTATTTTGTACTAACATTTTTTCGTATTAATTTCGTAGATTTGCTTGTTGGTGTGATCTTCCAGTGTCACGTGGATGTGCATATTGCGCACTCAGGTTTTTAAGGTGTTTTCTTTATAGAAAATTTAATATTTAATTTTTGCATAATAGTTTATTTATGAATTTTAACGTAGTATTTTATTTTCGTTAAGTTACGATTTTTTGAAAGACTGTCGGTTAATAAAACGACGGTTTTGTAAATAAACGTCGCTAAATAGCGACGGTGTTGTTCTAATAAAACCGTCGCTAGTTGTAACGATTATTGAGAAACCGTCGTTATACGAAGGCGACGCGACCTTCGGTTACGGACCGCCAAACCGTCGCCTCACCGTTTTAACCGTCGCTAGTGCCCTTTTTTTTGTAGCGAGTGTTTATACGCCCATTAATTTTATACAGCGCCTTGTGAAAACTTTGCGAATGCTATTATCCTTACTTCTCCCCAAACCCGCATTTTGTTCAAATTTTTATTAATAAAAAATGTTTGGTACGTGGGATAAGACTCATCATCATTGTTTCATCCGGTGTTTGATTCGAATTATACAATATCTGGAGCTCAAAATTAACAATTATGTTATAAGTATCATTCGACTTTTTATCTCATCGTTTATAATTACTAATACTCGAGCCCAGGTTATTCCAGCTACTATATATAAATATCAAATATAATATATATAAATTTCAAATATAATATTTTATGATTGAAACTCATAATAAGTTTAAATTTTTTCCAAGACTATTGTATGGTTTTTATATTTACAAAATGTGTTAGATTTGGTTTTATTAATTTTGGTTTATCGTGGTTAATTTTAAAACTGATCTAAATAATGATTTGAATTGGCAGAGGAGGTTGCACAAAACCTCATATTTTAAAGATAAATGTGTGTGTTTTTATTACTTAAGAACGAATTATATTTGAACTAGTCATTATGCAACATGTTCGTCCGAAAAAATGTTGATAGAAAAAATCAAATTTGTGATCATTCATCAAATATTTACTTACTCTACCAATTTAGAACATTGAATTTTAAAGGTTGTTCCATAATATACGTTGCCTAATTATATAATATTTTTATGGTAAATAAAAAATAACTATAATACTTGGAGGGGATAAAAAATAAAATTATTAAATCCGTCCCAAAGAAAATTTGAAAAAGAACAATTGGAATATAAAATAGTCGTTTGACAGCAGGGTTCGAACCTGCGCGGGCAGAGCCCAACAGATTTCAAGTCTGTCTCCTTGACCACTCGGACATATCGACTTCTCTTGCTTCAAGTAATACTATCATATATTATATTATAATCCACTATAATTTTTCTAGGGTTTAACAGCTCTCGTCTTGTGTCACCGCGTAAACCAGAAATCCTAACACAAGTTGAGAATCATACCACTATACAGATCAATAGGGATGTTGTATATTATAGGATTAGGTTTAGGGGACGAGAAAGACATCACCTTGAGAGGGCTTGAAGCAATAAGTAAATGTAGCAAAGTGTACATGGAGGCATATACTTCTCTTCTCTCATTCGGTCTCTCCTCCGGTGGCCTCTCAACTCTGGTGGGTTCCCTTTTTTCTTGATTTAATGGAGTTTTTCTGCAATAAAGTTTGAATCTTTGGAGTATCCGCAGGAAAATTTTTATGGAAGATCGATTACAGTCGCGGATAGGGAAATGGTAGAGGAAAAGGCGGATGTTATGCTGTTAGAAGCTCAGTCTTCTGATGTGGCGTTTTTGGTGGTTGGTGATCCTTTCGGGTAATTAATTTTAGATTGATTGATTTATTTTTTTCAAATTGGCTGTGAATTCTTGTTGCTGTTGCGAACCTTTTCTGGATGTCTTTTCTTGGATGTCTTTATCCCTGTCAAGACTATAAATTTAATGGGTTCTAGATAAAAGTTGCATCCGCGTAACCTACATTGGCAGTGCTGAAATATATTGATTGTTGTTGTGAAATTTCATACAGTGCGACAACTCATACCGATCTGGTGGTTCGAGCCAAGAAGTTGGAGGTGGACGTTAAGGTGGTGCACAATGCATCAGTGATGAATGCTATTGGAGTATGTGGTTTACAGCTCTATCGGTATGGGGAGACAGTTTCCATACCCTTTTTCACCGATACCTGGAGGCCTGATAGTTTTTACGATAAAATTAAAAGAAATCGAACACTTGGTTTGCATACTCTCTGCTTATTAGGTACACTCAATAGTCATGTATTGCTGTTGTGCATAAAATTTATAGCTTGTAAAATTGATCGGATGCTCTATTTTCCAGAAAAAAAAGGATTATGGTCTTGTGTTCTTAAATGTGTAATACTCAATACCATTATGTGAATATTTGCAGATATTCGAGTGAAGGAACCATCCCTAGAATCATTATGCAGGTTAGAGATACATTAAATTCGTTCCCTACTAAAAGAAGATGCCTTTTTTTATATGCATTTCTATGTTATTTCATAGCACAAATTTTGCATGCAATCATTATCCAGCTGGATTGTCATATACTTCTATCTCTGATTATATTTCAGAGGTAAAAAAGTGTACGAGCCACCGAGGTTTATGACCATAAACACTGCAATTGAACAGCTCTTGGAGGTGGGGCAAAATCACCATGAATGCGGTATGTTCTCCAACACTTGCCACATTCTATTTTTTCTTCCTGTGAAATTTGACGAATCACTTCTTTGAATAATTTAATCTGGTAATGTTTCGGTCTCAAATTGCAGTGTATAATGAAGACACTTCTTGTGTTGGATTAGCACGAGTAGGCTGCGAAGATCAGGTTATAGTTGCAGGATCCATGAAACAACTTTTGACTCAAGATTTTGGGCCTCCTTTGCATTGCCTTGTCATAGTAGGGGAAACTCATCCATTGGAAGAAGAAATGCTCGAATTCTACAGAGTCAACAAAATTTTGAAGCAAACTTAACTTTTTAGCAGCAACGGTGGTATATTTTGTTGCGCACATGTTATCTTTGTTTTACTATCTCAGACGTGTAACCTCCCTGTCCCTGTTCTGGTAAGGGTTTCCCGACAACCTTTTTAATTTACGGTAAGGAAAGGATCTGCGCCAAAGGGAGGATATAAAAATTTTAAGCGGATTATTGTTTTATTTCCCCTTGTTATTTGGTTGGAAACAACTTTTTCGTTCTTTTTTCAGGGATTCTGAATCATACATATTTTTCCAAATATTCGACTGTAATCTTCAGTTTTTAATAGCCATATGACCACATTTCGTTCGGATTATCTTATTAAATGTGGCCTCCACATCAAATATAAGGATCCAATCCAGTTGTCCCCTTTAATTGTCTTGTGGTTTTTGGCATCATGGCCCATGGGTTTATTTTTGTCATCCCAAAAAGAAGCGAAAAGTAAAGAACAATGTTTTACCCATTTTATATGAACTCTCAGCCTCCTTGATTCAATGGTCAAGTTCCGCTCTTATGAGGCAAAACATTTTAAATTCTTCTGCTTCGTTTGATGTCACTGACCAATTTATATTCGTTATGCATTTGTAAAATATGAAAACGTGTGGAAAAAGATGGAGCTTCACAAATGGCTATATATAGAGTTAGTTATATGGGCCTCAATGGATCCTTATGCATGAAATTGGGAGGAGATATGGATGACAATGGGTCGGATTTGAGTATGATAATAAATTCTCTGTCACCATTTATTATACGTATCTCTGTCTTCATTCATATCCTCATCTCGTATTCAATTTAGTCATTATCTCAATATATTTCGGAGTTGCATTTTCTCAAATTTGAATTATTTCAACATTGATATGAATATTTACTGTTGAAAATAATAAATAATAAAAATTTAATATAAAAATTATTAAATTAAACATTATAGAAAATATAATAAAATATTAGAAATTGTTTATTATAAAATCATTATTCTATAAAAATAATATCAAATATATGTTAATAAATTATTTCATTTCATCGTATTAATATTATTCAACAAAATATATTAGAATCAATATCATGTGCGCGCGCGCATATATATATATATATATATACACACATATATGATATATATATATATTAAACTATTTATTTATTTAATCGAATAAAAAGTTTTCTCCATTTCTACCTTATGATTGGGATGATATTGACATCCATCCCTAGGAGGAGAGGAACTATCGTTAACATGTGTCGGTGCCCTTTTCTTTTCAAAGAAAAATCCCATCTTTCACCCAGACCTCAACACCATCAGACCTTTCATATTTACATTTCGGTTTTCCTCGTCTTATCCTGTCAAACCTTGTCAAGATTCCATTTTTTCCTCAAAATTTTCTGAAAGATTCCTCGTAATAAATTCCTCCTGTATTTTACATCCCCGCTGCGCATTGCATGTGTTTCCTTGTAACTTTTATTTAGTGTATATATTCTAAAATTTGGTCCAAGAAATAACCTACTAATCCTCGCATGTTTGGATCTAGTCAGCTGAAACGGCATTCCTTGTCCGATTCATGCAACAGAAAGCTCATCAAGCTCATATTTTTCTTTGATTTCTTAAAAAGGATGGAGGATAAAAGACGTTCCGGAGGGTGGTGCGGTTGGTTTTTGGTGCTCATGGTTTTTGGTGCAATTGGGTTTGCGATTTTCGTAACCGTGACACAGAAAATGTACGAATCGGAACCTGATTCCTCCCCTGTTCCCGGCCATCCTGGCGCTATCACAAAGAAATACGCTGACGCTCTTGGAATTGCAATGCAGTTTTTCGACGTCCAAAAATGTCCATTCCTGTCTTTTCGTTTCACTTTTGAATTTTTTTATACGATTGGATGCATTTGTGTTGGTATTGATGTGGTGACAAGGATCCACCCAGAATTTGGTGGATGCATGCTCAGAAAGCTTATATTATATTATCAATGAAATTTGGTTCTTTAATTGGTTTGCTAGTGTATTGCTTAGTTATTGAATGTTGTTTTACCTGTTAAGTTCCATGTATTGTTTAAACACAGGTCAAGTCGCTTTTACGTGGCTATTATTGTTATGTCTGCTGGAAACACTGTAATAATCTCACATCAGCTTCCATAACAATTTGGAATTGTTAAGGCTGGTGGGGTTAGCCACTTAATAATCTAGTTTTTGGGTTTGGAATTTTCTCTAGGCCTGATAACCAAACAAAGACTAGATTAGTTTTGTCATCATTTGGATCAAGAGAAGATTTTTCATTTTTTAATTAAATTTTTTATTGATATTGGGACTCACTTCATGATATATTACAGCCGGGAAATTGGAGAATAATAAGATACCTTGGAGAGGGGATTCGGGTTTGCAAGATGGAAGTGAGGTGAAATTGGACCTTTCGAAGGGGATGTATGATGCTGGGGATCACATGAAGTTTGGATTCCCCATGGCTTTCACTGCAACAGTGTTGTCTTGGACGATTCTTGAATATGGGGACCACATGAAAGCGGTGAATCAATTGGAACCAGCTCAAGATTCACTCAAGTGGATCACAGACTACCTCGTAATCGCTCATCCGTCTGATGATGTCCTCTATATTCAGGTTCTTTCAATCTTTTCCACAATCAGAGGATTATCGTAGTTTAACACTTGCATGGCCCCCAAGCCTAGTGAAATGCCTAATTTGTGTTACACACCATAACTATGTAAGAACTTGATTAATATAAGGCTGTGTTTCAGTTAGAGGAAAATGAAGTACTTGGATGAACTGAGTTTTGGAATAGGGTTGAAATAGTTAGCAATTCATTTGGTCCAACAGTATTCTGACCAGAAAGCAGAGAAAACAAGTGTGGTTTAGCTTGTTTTCGTTCGATTTTCCCCCCATCTTTGAAACTGTCTTTTTTAGTCGAGAGACACCCAAGTAATGCTCTGTAACAATTTTTCAGGTGGGCAATCCTAAACTAGATCATAGGTGTTGGGATCGACCTGAAAACATGACAAAGCAACGGCCTTTGACGCAGGTGAATGCCTCTGCCCCTGGAACTGAGGTTGCCGCTGAAACAGCAGCTGCTCTGGCATCAGCATCTCTAGTGTTCAAGGTCATCGACTCTTCTTATTCCATTTTACTTCTGAAGCATGCTAAACAATTGTTCACATTTGCCGACCGATATAGAGAATCTTACAGCATCAGCATTCCCAATGTGCAAAAATTCTATAATTCTACTGGCTATGGGGATGAGCTATTGTGGGCAGCTAGTTGGCTCTATCATGCAACTGGGGAGAGATTTTATTTTGACTACGTGACTGGGAAAAATGGGGAAGATTTCGCTAATTGGGGAAATCCTACATGGTTTAGCTGGGATAACAAGCTGGCTGGTGCTCAGGTATTATTCATGGGTCGAGTAACATCTAGAACTATAGCAGAATGGATGAAAATGGTTATTTCCTTGCTTTTAAAATGAAAGAGAACACATATATATTCATCTGTGTTGGGAACAAAAATTTTTATATTGTTTTTCTTTTGAGCTTAGCCCCAACCGTTTCTGGGAAATTGAAGGCTTGATGGCAAATTCAACGAGTACCTTGTGCAGGTTCTGCTGTCGAGGGTTAATTTTTTTGGGTCGGAAGATATTTCAAATTCTAAAATCCTCCTCAGGTATAGGAAGTCTGCAGAGGCTGTCATGTGCAATCTTTTACCCGATCCACGCACAGGCACAACCAGCAGAACTGAAAGTAATATTCTTTGTTACTTTCTTTCCCAACTCACATTCTCATACATGAAGTTGTAAGTTTCAATTTTCCTTATGTTTTGTAAATACAGAAGGTTTAATATGGATAACTGAATGGAATGCTCTCCAGCATCCTGTGGCTTCGGCTTTCTTAGCCGTGGTTTATAGCGATTACATGCTTACATCTCGAACTACAAAGATTTATTGCAGTGGAAGTTATTTTACGCCCTTGGATCTCCGGAAGTTTGCAATCTCACAGGTACTCGTATAGTCATTATACCATCATGGTAATTTTTCACCAATTTGTACAAGAAGATATAGTTGTTTGTAACAGGTCAATGAAAATCTTTTGAACTAATCCCATAGTAGATGTGCATCATTTCTTTGGAGCTACACAATATAATGAGTCCATCATTTCTTGACGATAGATCATTCACATTGCTCTGTGTTTATATATATACATATATTCACATCTCATGTGTTTTTCACAGCTGGAATATGTCCTAGGAAACAATCCTATGAATATGAGTTATCTCGTGGGATACGGGGATAACTATCCACAATATGTCCACCACAGAGGAGCCTCGATTCCGGCAGACGCTACAACTGGCTGCAAAGACGGTTTCAAGTGGCTTGACTCAGATGAACCGAATCCTAACATTGCAATTGGAGCACTTGTTGGTGGTCCTTTTCTTAATGACTCGTATATTGATTCGAGAAACAACTCTATGCAGGGAGAACCGAGCACGTATAACAGTGCTGTCATTGTTGGGCTTCTTTCTGGTCTGGTTACCAAATCATCTGTGGTTCTATCGTTCATTTAATGAAATTTGAGTGTGTATATATATTTTTACAAAAAAATATGTCTTAAATTTGAATTTATTTAGTAACCATTTTAGCCAACCTTTCATGGGCTTCCTTTCAAAAAAATAAAAAAAAATTGAAGTGTGGAAAGGAAAGTGTGATTTGGTTATTAGGTTTCAATCATGGCTTGTCTCCTTAGCAGATTGGATTGTGCACAATGCGCACTGACTTGCAATTGACACTGTTCTCTGTTCTTATCTATTTAGAAGTATGCATTTGTGCGTTAAGAAAGGCCTTTTTTCTCAATCTAACCTCGGCTGGTTTGGGCGAGGTTAGGGTGCTAAACCCAATTCGTCTTTTTTTTTTTTTTCAATTTAAGATTTTTTTTCTCCTAAAAGTGAATAGTCAAGTTTCAGTGTTTCCTAATATTTTTATATTTATTATAATATAAAAATGTTGGGAGTGGATAAGGGCTAGAGCATCATGTTAGTCAAAAGTGTCAACTGCACGCACTGTATAGACAAAGTCAATCTCCATTGTTCAAAATTTTCAACGGTAATGGTTTTAATTGGATGTTACACGTAGTTGAGTGCCAACGATTTTCCCACTGATCAAGTCAATACATAGATGCGCTTTTATATATTCTAGTTACTCAATACACGTTATACGTGTGTATACAGTCTTTTTTATCATTATTGATGGACTAAAGTGACAAATTATGAAGAGATTAAATTGATATTTGAACACATGCAACAATAATTTAGTTAAATCCAATACTCTCAATTCAATAGTAGTCTCAAGAATTTCAGGGCAAACTTTATCATACCACCCGATAATTTAATTTCTTGTCTGGCGAAAGTATGCAAAGTCTCCGTTGATACTATATTTCTTGTGGGGGGGACTAAGATTGATCACTTTCAACTCAATTTAATTTTGACCCAAAAATTTTAAAAAAATTTAAAATTTAAAATTAAAGCACGTCAATTTGACTCTAATTTTTTTTTTTTTTTTTACTACAATAGCTTCCAAATTTGTCGGCAAGAATATTTCCTCATTTTATGTATGTGCGTGTATATTTGGGTTTTTCTATACTGTTTTTTAGGATGTTGTGAAATTTTAGATATTGAATCATCATAATGATGTCAAATTTCATTAAAATTCCAGAAATTCACATGATCTAATAACGTTGGAATAGACTTTAATAAATTTGTTAGATCATTTTAGCTTTTTATTAAACCAAAAATAACTAATATATCTACATTCAAGTGGAAAAGTTGCGCGCAGTAATCACTTATTTCAATAAAATTGATGAAAAAAATTACGAAGGAATATATAAAATTGAGGCAACATTGTATAGACAAAAAAAGACCGCTACGGATTGTCTGTTCATGTCATATTGTCATTTGATGTTCCACCGATGAATAAATGACACTGCCAAATGTAGTGATAGCCCCCGGAACGTTTGTCAACCGCCACCACCAACATAGGGCCGCCGCTACCACCTACAGCTTGCCATCGCCGCCATAACCCTTGCATTCACCGCACCACCAACAAATCGTATGCCTTGGCTTCGGTCACCACAGCCAAAGCTACCGCGCCCTCATCTTCGCCAGCGAGACTGTGCCTTGCTTGCCACAGTCGTCACTTCTGCTTATTTGGATTCTTCGGTTGCTTGGTTCACGAATTATTTTCCAAACAGACATATTTTGCACAATCTATGCAATTAATAATCAATGGTTAATTAGTGGAACATACTATTCAAAGGCAGCAAAATACATGCGCAAACAAAGCTTACAAAATATATATATATATATAACAAAATAAAAGTTTTTTCTGATTCAAATGAATACAAGTAAAAATGGGCAAATCAATATGGGGTAACATGAATTGGAACAAACTTATGTAAAAATCCACAGCCGAAATAAAAGAACTGCGGACATAATAATAAAACATCCTCTACTCTAGCTTAGCTTTTACAATTTGATGATAAAATTCCATTATATACGTCGCCTAAATATTCGAGTTTTATAGTCGTGTCAACGAGCGAGTTCTGATTTCGTTGTATAGCCCAGTTGCTGCTCTATCTCCCAAGTCAATTTTGGTGTAACCCCGTCATGTATCGGAGCATAATCCTGCACAAAAGATCGGATTTTTACTCAACTACAGAGAATATAAAATATATTTTTTGAATTGGGAGAGGAGATTGATATAAGACAAGCTACAAATCATCACCCTCAACTACTAGAAAATATAATATTGGATAAAAGAATTGAATAAATATTTGTCATACCTCGAGCTTGGACATGAGTACTTGGGCAGTTGGGGCAGACACAATGATATGACGGGCAGATGGGGTGATGAAGCCTTCATCAACTGCCTTGTCTATGAAAGACAAGAGTGAGTTGTAGTACCCATCCACGTTCAGCAAACCCACCTGCAAATTAAAATTACACAAAGCAATTAAATGCATCCATTCCATTTTGATTTTGACTTTCGAGGCTTATTACAATAATTTTTTTTTAAAAAAAGAGACATGCACGGAGGAAATACAACATACGGGTTTGTCATGAATTCCAAGTTGAGCCCAAGTGATGACTTCCAAGAGTTCCTCCAATGTACCATACCCACCTACAATCCATTTTAAAAACACCAAATTTGTCAATTTTAAAATAATCACCAACTTTGCACATGCAAATAAACAATTTATCAAAAGAATTATTACAAGAGTCCATTTTACGCTATTATTAATATTCCCATATAATATATATTAATCGGGTACTAAATTCAAGGACAATAATTCAGCACTGGTATATATTTAGCCTGATAGCATGTATCCATCTGATTTAACACACATCCGATCAGGTGGAAAGTTATTTTTGACATTTGCTACGAAAATATATTATATGAAAGCAACTTAAAACAAATAGCAATACGATGCCATTAATTAATATAGGACTAAAATTACCAGGCAAGGCAATAAATGCATCAGCTTGCTTGGCCATTTCTGCCTTTCTTTGGTGCATACCAGATACCGCTCTCACTTCTCCCACGGGCTCCCCGGTTATCTGATCAACCCCAATAAAACTTTAGATTTAAATCTTGCACACTTCAATTATACAATTTTTAATTCTTACCTCTATCGGCATTAGAGTTCTGGGAATCACTCTGCAAAAAAAATAAAAAAATATTGTAGGTCATATTTCTTTTCTTTTCTTTTCTTTTTTTTTTAATTTTTTTTTTAAAAAAGAGCAATTTTTATCGAGAGATAAAAGTAAAATACCCCAACACGTGGCGGCCACCATCATACACAGCTTGGGAGACTAGACCCATTAATCCAATACTTCCACCTCCATAAACCAAGTCTATGCTCCTTTCAACCTGTCCATTATTAATTAAATTTTTATATTCGATTTTATATGATTCGGGCCTTCATTTCTTGAATAATCAGGCAGTACGATTTCAACGTGAACACCATATTATTATATGATGATTAATCAACTGAAAGAAGAAATATTGCACGTTGATCTTGCGGATCCAAACATTATAACACTTTCTCGACTTTGCATATATATATATATATATATAATTCTTGATGTACTGGACCGATTTAGTCCTAACTGCTGGTGATAACAGAAATCATAAAAATAAAATATATAATAGTAATAAGACTTAAAGATATTACAATATAAGGAGACTGTCATCTCTTTGCTCTAGCCCCTGTTAACTGTAAGGCCATGTTTGGACAAAAAGTTCTTGTGTGAGTTTGACGTCACAACAAATTATAATATAACCCCAAGAAATTGATGGTCAAATGATGAACATAACCGTACAAGAACAGACAATTTTGAGGTTGGGTAAAAATATGGAACCAAACAGAGAATTAACTTCATCTCAATCTAATAAAATATCCATGATGAGAATTTCTATAGACCCTCCCTCCACCTTCTTTACATTTTTCATAATTTACATAAAAAAAAACTAGAAAACAGCAACTGATTTTTTGCATTTGTAGGGATTATGTGAATGGTGACTACTCATTTTGTGATGATAAAATACAAAGTTTGAATTTTTTTTTTAAACTTAAGTTGCGATTATATAGGTAAACCAGTAAAAGAAGATATAAAAAAGTACCAATTCTTTTCCAAGTTGTATAGCTGCAAGTTGGTAGCTCGGATTTTTTCCTGGACTGCTCCCACAAAAAACACATATCCTCTTGAATCTTGACGGCTTCATAGGCTGAAGCAAGTTATTTTCCATGGTCAACACCTATTTTTTTGTGTGTGAAATAAGGAATATGGGAAAAAGGGTAGTAATAAAAAGATTGTGTGAATAGAGATTAGATTAACGGGATGTGGCTGTGTATCGAGCAAGTCAGCAAAATTTCTTGATTCTGCTGCGTTGTTTAGAAGTAAGAAAGAATAAGAAAATGTGTAGAAAGGAATGAGGGGATAGTACATTGGTAAGTCATTGGTCCCCTTTTATATCCAAATTTGTCGTGGGATTTCCAATCCAATATGTACACATGGCACCAACTGTCCTTTTTTATATTTATGATTATGATTTTTTGGGGATTATTTTTTTACCATTTATATTTTTGTTCGAAACATTTTAGTTTTTTTTACTACTTTGGGTAATTCGTGTCTTTTTCAATCTAAAGTCTATGGAGATAGAGTTTCTAAGGACAGTACCCAGTGGGTGTGTAATCACATTTTTTTCCTTTTTAGAGAGTATTTCTTGTTTTGGGATTTAGATTTTCTTTTGGCATGCTGTCTGAATCATGTTCTCATATGAACAAGGAATTGGCATGAAGAGATTACAATACCTCGTGTTTTGTGTCTTAATAAATATGTATGTATATATATAAATGATTTTTTTTACTAAATTGTTTATGACCAATTCTGCCATTTCTCGTATGTGATATTTAAGGGGAAATACTAAATGAAACACAGTTTTTGAAACCAATGAAATAGTTAGAATGTGCATCACATGACAATGTCTGCCCACTTGGATCCAAACACCTTCAATTATGATTCGAGTACGAAAAATAAGTAGGAGAGGTATGCATTTGAAACATTAACGAGTGAGAAATTCGGGACCTCGTCATTTTGATAGGTGTTATATCAATTCAACACATGATGAGATCGGCTAATGAAGCGGCACATCAATTGGTTCGACCTACTCTTATGACTAGGTCTAACTTATAATGATTTAGTAGTTATTATCCGATTGGTTTTTTAAAATTATATCTAAAGATTTAAACTCTCCGTTTTAATACAATTTCATATTTAAAAAAAAACACACAACTCTACACATATTTCACCCCATATTATGGCTCCATGACGGTGACGGTGCCATATAGAGGTGCACGTGCACTTCACTTAAGGCCATACATTTGCTGGACCATAGCTCCAAGCAACCTATTCAAAGGACCTCTCCTTAACCACACAAATTTTCAGACCAAAATTCTTCTCCTACCACAACTGATTTTGATTGAACATCAAATATCCTATACCCATATATTATTTCTGCATTATAAATTAATATATATATATATGTATAAATATATATATGTATGTATAAATTAAAAATGGGCTTCAAAATGTTTGAGCTTCAACTTGAAAATGAAAATGAAAAAATGGGTTGTAGTTGTATCTGCAGAAAAGACTAATTTTCCCCTAGTCACTCAATTAAAATTAATATTTCAAGATTCTACTTTAAACATTAATCGCATGCACAAAAAGTACATATTCTCTGTCAATATAATATACATACATATACATAAAAAAATTGTATGATTAATTTAGATATGTGAAATAATGAATAAGAGATTTGCAGTGTTTCGTGTACATCGGGTCCATCCCGCGGCAGAGGTCAAGTTGTGTTTAGACTATTGAAATAATCGTTGACATATCCCATTAAATAGTAAAAAAAATTAAAGTGGGCTTCCTCGAATATAATTGCTTAGCAACTAACTTAACACCACGATCAATAATATATATATACGTTATTTTTTATATAATTATAATTAAAATTAATGATACGTATCGTACATTTGAGCCATTAATTTAAAAGGATTAGACGATTATTAGTTGGCTAAAGTATATAATGGGTGATTTCCAAGAAGATTCTTCCCATTGTAATGGAGACTAATTCTACTAATTGTTATATTTTTAGGTGGGATGGATATTAATTTTTTAAGCTCGCGTTTCAGTCATGCTTGGAAAGTTGAGTACAAAGAGTGTTCAAATGGAAGTTTTCCTCTTCATTTTCGACTTTCAAAGGAGTAGGTGTCATTATTTATCTGGCCTACACCAGATAGTGACTTAACCGGAGTCTCTTGTTGAAGTAAATTTTTTTTTTATGGATTGTAACTTATAATTTGAAAACTATGTATATATATATATATATATAGTTGAATAATTATAATTATATTTTTTTAGAAACTTATGAATTATATTATCACAGAGGAAATATCAGCGATATTTTCTGTGGTTTTTGAGTAAAATTTTACGCACAACTCACAATGTTGCAGATGAGTAAATTAACAATTATATATGTTGTCGGACTAGAAGTTAATTCCATTCTCAAAGTTCACTCGATGCCCATTCGAAGAATTATGTCTCGATGCATCAATTCCTCGAGCGTTTAATAATATAACGACGTGGTCAAATTCCTAAAGCATGATTTTTCAAACCAAATTATCATCTTTTTTTGGTAGAAAAGTCGTATGAAACATTGATTTGGGGATAGGTAAGGAAAGAGAATTATAAATGAAATAATCGTAAAAAAATCAAATGGATATCGAGTGTGAGGCTCGGGGCCGAAAAGAGCGGGGGTGATCGCCGGTACCATGAGGTTACACGGACAATGAGCGGCTCCTGACAGGCTTCTAGGTGGAGGGAACATGAATGAACCGATCTTACACCGGAAGGAGATAGATTTTGAAACTGTTCATGTATAAAACTGTGCAGTTGAGGATGACTTAAAAGATTTGATTGGTACTACTCATATCAAATAGGTGCATCTTCTTTTCGGTATCTCATCACATAAAAACTCCAAAGTTGAGCGTGCTTGGCTTGAGAAATTTTGGGATGAGTGACCCCCTGAGAAGTTTCATAGGGTTTGTGTGAGTGAGAACATAATCATGCTGGAAAGACTCTTCTTGGTACAATGAGGACAGACGTCGAATATAGGGCATTATAACGAGTATTATTAATTAGTGAAAGTTATAATAGTAATATTACGTTGATGTAATTTGGTCATACTGATAAAAGATTATTTTATTTTTCATAAGTTGTATTTTTAATCACACACGCAGAATATTAAAATTTATATGATTATTAATTAATTATACAATTGTATATAGACTAAAACAACACTGGCAAAACTTAAACACAAAGGTACCTACTTTGACCTCAAACATCTCTTCACAATATTGTGTGTGTGTTTTTTCTCTTCGAGGGAATTAATTTTCAAGCGCGAACAAAGGAATATGTTTTGTTGCCGATCCTCCCTAGTTTACAAGCCTACATTCTAGGCTGCGTTCCACCTTGAGAAATATTCCAACCGTAAAATAACAACTCTGTTTTTTTTAAGGATGTAAGAAAGTCAATGTTTATGTTTTTCACTTTTCTGATGCAACAAAGGACCCATAATATTATATATATTATCAATCCAATTACAAACTTACTGTCGTAAGCAATAATTATCCTAACGATAGAAATAATGAAATATGGTGTTTAAAGCTATGTTATATGATTAATTAAAATAATTTAAGTTACAGCCTCCACCAGTTATACTTTTTATATATTATATTGTGTAATTTTATATATATTGAAAAATACGACCAATTCAAATGTCCAAAACGAAGAAATAATAATAATAATAATAATAATAAAAAGGTATGGTGGGGTAAATTGGGATAAGAGTGCACGTGGTAGTATCTCTGTCTCTACCAAATGTTGCCTCCTTTAATCCAGCCGTTTCCCAAGATTTAAACCCACCTTTTTAAAATATTATAAAATATATAATATAATATAAACAAATTTATTTTTGAATGTTCTCCTTTGAATTCAATGCTTCTTATCCATCGAACAATATATATATATAATCTAAAATTTTATAGAATTAAACCGAATAATATCGAGTTACAACATTCAATACACTAAATAATAATATAATTCAAGTTGCATTTCACGTACATAGAATATTAATTAATTCCTTACTATTTTAATTTAAAAGTCTAGTTTTGTATTGATGCAGTCGTTAAATTTGACAAAAGTAGATGGTTTGAACTGCGAATTACAAATCCAAGTCTAATAGCATAAATGCGGTGGGGAGAAGGTTATTTTTTTTGTTAGAAATTTGGATTCGGAGACAAATTAAATGAAAAATTATATTCAAACTTCACTTAATATCTTAAAAATATATATAAATTTTTTATTTTTTTCAAACAAACTGTTTTGGGATACAACGATTTTTAGAATAATTGAAAAGTGATAACTGAACTGTTGTGACCTTTAAAATATTTGAATTGTACTGTTAAATATTTAAAACGTCAAACGATCGATCCTACATACTCAAATGACTCAATCAAGACATGATATTCTTAGAATATTCCACATTCTAAAAAATCGTTATTATTTAAGTAAAATTGCACTGGAGTTTCCAATCAAATTATCATGTTATCTGAAGCGTGTACAAAATATCCACCTCATTTCACGAATTTTTAAGTACATAAAACAATTGAATTGTTATTTCATAAAGATATGAAGTACAAATATCCAAGAGTGAATTTAATTAATTCACAAATTTTTAACTCATTAATTCGTTGAATAATTTAAACATCATATCACATGATACTTAAATAATAATAGAACATCTTCATTAATTAATACGTTTTCTTGTCAAGTAAAGTTGGTTTGGATCCTGTGGCCTAAAAGTGATGCACATGAGCATGTTCATCTGTTCCTGAGCCTATTTAAATATATAGAGGGTAAGTTAATATTATAATTTATTAAATCAAAAAGAGTAGGTCCTTTTATGAAACGGTCTCACGAATATTTATATGTGAGACGGGTCAACCCTACTGATATTCATAATAAAAAGTAATACTATGGATGAACCAAATAAGATATCTGTTTCACAAAATACGACTCGTGAGACCGTCTCACACAAGTTTTTGCCAATCAAGAAACTGTCACACCCCGTGCTTAAATCCACGCCTGCGTCACTGCAAAATGGACATCTATAACAGCTACTTTGTATAGATACTCATTTTACGAAAATGATTAACTCAAATTGACAGAGAAGACCATTGTAGTTCATTATAAACCATTTTTAAATTTGTTTTTTTTTTTTTAACTCGATAGGACAAGAATATTACAATATCAATCAATGCCAATACTAATTAAAAAAAAACAAATGGTTTTGTGTCTTTTGACTAACTAAAACATTTATTATTGTTGAAATCATATTTTAATGATGATTTTATTTCATCAAAATGTCAAGAGAATGTGGTTAGGAAAAGAACACATCTTTTAGAAGGTAGGAGAAGGAAAAAAGAAGAGCCTAACCACCCCCACAAATAAAGAAATTAAATTTGGACTATTGAAATTGATTGTATTGGTGAGTGAGGGAAAAAGGAGATGGAAGTGACAATGTATTTTTTTGGAATTTATGTGACGGTTTTATTTTCAGTCCAAAACTTGCATGCATCATCCTTTCTTTTTGTATAAAATTGTTACATTATTTGACAATAATTCGACCGGTCGTATTATATATGGCTTTTTTAAAAAGGAGATAGAGAAATTGCATAGACACTTTTGTCGATCGCCGATTTGTATGACCAATTTAAGTGCCATGGAGTTGACATTAACGTACAAAATTATTCACTCGAAGAACATAATTACGACATTAATTAAGCATTAATCATCCATTACATTAATCTTCAAAATATCCTATTGCTTCCTTCCAATAAAATTCTTTAATCCCCTCATTTAAAATTTTCAGGCTATCCAACACGTTACCTTTCTTGAAAACAACAAATTGTTTAGCTAATTAAATAAACTATTAATACGTGTAATCGTGTAATATAGCTTAGACGTTAATGAATTATAATTATATGATCATATTATCTTTATATAAATCACTTTCTTAAATTAAAACCCTTTTTCCATTTTAATAATTTAAAATATTATATTTGCAACACCCGAAAATTAAAGATTTAAAACGATTTATACTGAATTACAATTAATTTTTATAATAATGTGAGTTAATATTTCGTAAAAATATATAATTAGAATGCGGTGGTTATCGTTTCAGTTGTGCTTTTGTTCACTTTAAATTAACTATATATAAATTTACAACATATCAATATTTAAAAGCAGAAACACAAAACATGAAGGGATCTCAATTTCACACGCTTTTTTTTATGCAAAGCTCTTTTTTTTACGAGACACTTGAAAATGACATGAGTTGGAATGGGTAACTAACTTTTCTTTAAATCCTTAAATTCAAACATAAGTTTGTGGGCAGTCTATGGTAAGGAAAAAATTGTTTCTGTATTTCCTGATTTACGCAAAAAAAAAAAAAAATGTTGTATTCCATGATCTAACAAATCTTTTCACTGATGAAAATCGAAACAAAACATTAAAAATATAATACTTAATAATTTCTTTACATGTTTTGAAAAAATAATAAGTATTTAAGAAAGTGACTGGAAATTTTTACATATATTTTTATGAGGGCCGTGATTCGCATATTCCTGTCCATACATACACGTGTGAATCACGATCATGTCTCCATTATGAAGCACTACACAATAGAGTCGTGTACATTCCAATATCCAAGGAATTAATAAAAGTGTATGGATTAGGTATATGACAATATCAATAAATTTGTATATATTTAATTATTTACGGACATTAAAATAAAATAATTATTTGTAGATTATTATATAGTTAAAATCAACGTGAGTACTCAAAGCTCCATAGCCAAATGGATATGGCTGACACATCATATTCCAATCAAATAAATTATATTGTGATACATGTGGGAACGACTGTTAACATACTTTCTCTATTTTTCAATTCAAAACAAAAGCAATTTTATTTAAATATTATTTTCTAAAAATAATAATAATAATAAAATAAAAAGAAGTGATGCACTGGGATGATATTTTTCACCATTTCTTGATTTTATTCAACAAAATAGAATGATTTTTTTTTTTTGCCAATTCTTATTACTCGAACAAATCGTGCCCTAAACTGATGAAATCCGAGGCGGCTTAAAACTTTCTTAAAAATCATCATGTCCGAATCACAATTATCAAAGAAGTAACAGTACCGATAATAATTTGGATTATAACCAAAACCCAAGTCTCGAGATGACAAGCTATTTCACATCAAGATAAAGCATCGCAATAAAATATGAAAAAAAGGGACAGCGGATTATCTCACCATCCGGCCAATACAAGTAGTGTAATTGCATGCACACGGTTGGATGATGGGATACGGGCTCCACGCCATTTGACTGTTGTGGGATCGTGTATCAATCCTGCAGGACATGCAATATCTTCGTTAAATGAACCTGGAACATGCTCTTTTTTGGGCCTTTTCTTGCTTGTTTTTACTTTCTCAGTGCTTTTCTTCTTCATCGTGAAAGTACGTTGTATTTCGGGGGTTGATTATTATATTATAGGTAAATGTGAAGGTTTCGAGAGAAACTCGATCCTCATGTTTGTTACACGCGATATAAATATACACAAAAACTTGTGTGAGACCGTCTCACAGATTATATTTATTGAGACAAGTCTCTTATTTGGATCATCAATGAAAAATATTATTTTTTATGCTAAGAGTATTACTTTTTATTAGGTTGACCCATCTCACAGATAAAGATTTGTTAGACCGTCTCACAAGAGACCTATTTATAAATATAACTGTAACCTAAGAATATTTCAAGGAACGCAGTTGTGTTTCATAGTGTAGAAGCGATTTCAAGTATTTCTTGAATTTTTAAACATAATGACAGAATTTAGAGGTCGATTTTTGTTTTTGTTCACTGCATTTACCGAAAATTTACAACGAAAACCAAGATATCCTCGACAACTTAAACTTCTGTTATTTTCATTTATTGTTACAGACTGAATATCAATAATGGGTTTCCCAATCTTCGATATTTTTTTAATAAATAATTAACTAATTTTTAAATCATGATAAGAAATAAAGAAGCCGACGTTCGCAGTTTAGATATATGCCATCGGAGGCCGAACACTTCTTTTAAGCACAAACTGGGCTCAGAGAAACCGTGGGCCTGTGAGTTCAGCCCATTAACAACTTATGCTGCACCTTAAGTTGCAAGGAGTAAGGTCGTCTAGTTTATTCATACTACATTATTGGACTTGCTTCTCACGGAGGGAATTTTTGTGGGCTAACGGCCCAGATCCTCCTAGCAAATTTTTTTATAAAAAAAATCAATTAAAATTATTTGAAATGAGAGACAAACCCAAAAACTATGTTATTTAATGATTCAGAATCTGAACCAACACAACCATTATTATTAGTATCCATAATAAATTTATCCCAATTAATGCGTCGTCTATTAAAATTCTGATGTATTAAATAGGATTGAACTCCAATTTTGCAAACAATGTCCGAAATACATAGCAAAAATTTGTGTGAGACGGTCTTATAGGTCGTATTTTGTGATACGGATATCTTATTTGGGTCATTCATGAAAAAATATTATTTTTTATGTTAAGAGTATTAATTTCTATTGTGAATATCGGTAGGGTTGACCCGTGTCACAGATAAAGATTTGTGAGATCGCCTCACAAGAGACCTACTCAAAATCCTTTGGTATTGGGCTCGAGTTTTATACATAATTTTATGTTGATAAAAAAAATTATATATCACTTCTGTCAAGTTTAAAATTGAAATCAGTGCTTGATCTTGATTGGGATGCTACCCGTAGTCAAGTTCAAACAATAATTAACTCAGAAAACACATTTCTAAATGTAAAAAATAAATGTGGATTGAATAGTTAGGGGAGGAGGTAAATGTATTTCTTGAAAGGTACTGGACAGGAAACGTACATTTTAAAAAAAGCGTACTATGTAGGTTTCAAAATATATCATTCATACGTACACATCACTTGGAAAATCATATAAATTTTGTGGGCTGCAGATACACTGGATGAATTTAGAAAGGAAAAGAAAAAAATAATTGTTGATCGAATACATGTAAAATGGTTTCAAAATTAAATCTTGTACTTCCTTTTATTATATGTAAGTGGCAACAACAATACACCACAAACATATTAGTGGTGAAATTTAGCCTTTACAAATATCAACAATAAATAAAAAATCTAACTTTGAGGTAATTTTCTTGACACGACAATTTCTTTGCCTTCTTGTCCTTGGGAAGTAAAGAGAGGCAAAAGTAACATGGCTTTTATGAGTGGATAGAACTGTCAAAAACTGATTAAACCCGTCAAGAGAGTCCGTCCCACACATAAAATAGTTGATTTGGCAATTTTTCGAGCTGCCAAAATGATGGGGGCTGACCATCCCGACCTAGTCTAACTCACCGTCGTATAAAATAGAGGGTTAGGTTGAAAATTTACTGACATACGAGCCTGTTTTTACATTATTATATGTAATGACGGATGTGATCCTTGTGATAAATCTTCTTACGGATCCAATTTGAGAGGTTTTAGTCGCACATTAACGTAGTCTAAAGAATAATAATCGACCATTAAATGTTACTTTTGTAGAATCGAATATTACATCCGATATTAAGGTTTCTGGTTGACTGAGTAGCTTGACAATTGAAATCAGATAGTAATTCCAAGTCAAGACCAACGCGTATCTATCAAATTTTGCATAAATTCCACTTGCAACAGATCCATTTTAATGATATAAATGATTGTGAATTTGAAGTGAGAAGGTTACCCCCGAAATTGGGTTTGACGAATAATAGGAAGAATGAATGGTAAAGAATTTAGCAAGAATGCCTTTCGGCGAGAGGTGGTGGGGTATGTGTTTTCGCGAAGATGTCACGAATCGGTAGAATTACAAGGCACCAAATTTCATTCACAGAACATGGGATGGCATTGAAAATAGGTCTGATCATGGCCCCCGCTCACATTTGCCTAATTACCTACTTCTTCAAACCCTATTTCCTTATGGGGTCCTGAATTTTAGTTCAATTTTTCATCAGTATTTTCGAGTACTTTGGCGATAAACTAATCATGACCATTGATCAAAGTCCAATGCGATTTATCTGTTAGTTAGTGTGGAGTACACGTTGTTGCGATAGCTTGGATTTTTATGGGTTTCCTCTTGAAATAATATATATATAACGAGAAACATTTTTAATATTTTATTTTTGTTTTCAATATTCATAATGTATCTTTTGAATTTTTCATTTTAAGTCAATGTCATTGAGATTCTACGATGATATCATCAATGTTACATCCGAAAAATGATTAAATTTGTCAAAAATAAAAAGATATCATACTAAAACTGAAATTTGACAACATAAATGACCTAAATTGCATTGAATCAAACATACATGAACAAAAGAGTAATTTTCCCTATATCTAACATGATAACATATTTTTAGTTTTAATTGTGATACTTGATTTTGAAAATCGTAAAAAAAAATTAATTTTTTTTTAAAAAATTAAACACTCGTGTCACAGCTAGGGGTATAAACAAATCAAATCGAGCTGAATATTGGTAAAAATTTAATGTTTGAGTTCAGCTTGAATTAAGTATATTCGACTTCGAGCTCGATTCGAAACTCGGAAATTTTAATTTTTTGACTCGAGTTCGACTCGAAATTATATTCTAGTTCGAGTTCGGCTCGAAATGTTCAAACATTTTCGCAAGCTACTCGAACTATTTCCCTTAGGTTCGATAAAGAAGGTTCGAAAGCTCGACAAATCAGAAAGACTCGGGATGTATATATATTCAATATATAATTATATTATATTAATAAAATATTAAGATTTGTGAGCTGCTCACGAACTGTCGCATAAAATAATTTTGACTCTAATTCGACTCGAGTTCGATAAGTTTGAATATGAAACAAATATTTATCGAACCGACTTGAAAAGGTCATTAACATGCTCGATTCTTTTACATCCCTAGTTACAACTATGTATTTCTTTGTTCGAATTCAATACGAGGAATGAAAAATGACGATCAAGCTGGAGAAACGAGTGTCAATAGTATTGCTTGATTCGCGCAACATATACAATATATTTTGTATATTATCAAACGAATGTTGGTAGTATCAATTTTATGGATAAAATCTATATATTTACATGAAGTGTCTACCACCACACACGCAGCTGTGCGTAACAACTTTACACTAACATGAATATGTAATTGACAAAGAACAAAAGCACTTCCTACTCACTTGACAATTCATTTCCATGTTTATAAGTTGTCACATACACAAACAAATTATTAACGTTTGGTGAATTGTCGAATTTATGTCTCGATACGACATGATCCTATGGTCACAAATTAATTCATTGATATCAATTTCATGTCATCGTACGTAGGCAAGTAATAGCAGACAAAAACCTTAGTATTTTAGTGTATCTGTTAAATTAATGAAGGATGTAATCATATATATATTTATATTTTTCAAAAAAAGATTGTCGCCACAATTTTTATTTAATAACAATCATCCCATCGCATCAGTAGCCTAAGTTTAGGCAAACAGATTCACGAGATAAATGGATAATTTAATTACAAACATTATTTTTGAGGAAATAATCAGACATTTCAAAACCGCTATTTTTAGTCTATTTTGCAATTTTAGTCCCTTTTTCCATGTAGCATTTATCTGACATTGACGTGAACAATATAACATCAACACTTATATAAGAAAATAACTAAAATTACTAAAAATATAACGATATAAAGCTCAAACTAAAATTTATCAATATAAATTAATGAATAAAATCACAAAAAAAAAAAAACAAACAAACAAACATACATAAAAAAAATACATTTTTCTTGACATATGTTAGTTCAAACTTATGCTGGATCAAATTCAGTCAACCGGAGAGGGGTAAAAAAGTATAAAAAGGAAGCAATATTTCTCGTGGAGAGGGTTAAAACCAAAATGAGGGGCCCCCTCATGTATCGATCAAAAGCTACAAAGATGGTTAAACCCGAGGACTTTGGCTCCCAAAAAAATGTAACCAAAAGCCTTAATACACAATGCCCAAAAACACCTGTGCCTTCTTCTTTGCCCCCCACAAAACCACATGGCCCTTTTACTTATAAATAAAAATAAATAAATCACTCTCATCCTTCCCCAACCCACTCCATCATATTAAAATCAACAACTCCTTTGAGATTCACACATATTATATGCATATACAGATACATATTCTTGAATTTTTCACCAAAAATGGCCATCAGAAATTCAAGCAAACTCTCACAAAAAGCAGTGATCAAACAAATAGTGAAGCGATGCTCCACCTTAACGAAGAAATACGAAAACGAAGAAGGGCTACCATTGGATGTGCCAAAAGGGCATTTTGTGGTGTATGTAGGGAATAACAGAAGCAGATATATTGTCCCAATTTCCTTCTTGAACAGACCCGAGTTCCAAAGTCTACTGCAGCGTGCGGAAGAAGAGTTCGGATTCGAGCAGCACATGGGGCTTACTCTTCCCTGTGAAGAAGAGGTTTTCGAGTCTTTGATCTCAACGCTTAGGTAGAATTTTTAGTTTAAAGAGAAATATGTTTCATTTTTATTTTGATTGCGTGGGAACTCTTAGTCGTTATTTCTCGATGCGCATAAGATAAATCCCGGTTAGTGCATCCTGAGAAATGTATTTTAGATTAGAGAAATGTTTGAGGTTTGAGTCTCAACATTAACCGATCCTTGTACCACTTGGATGCGCAATTTTTCTATATTTCATCACATCCAATGGGTGAATGACACATCGGTGCTCACAAAGGTGTGCACGGTAGGTGTGCAGGATATCAAAACTGTATATATATATATATATATAAATGTTTCTTTTCTTTTTTTTGTTCTTTTTTTTTTAAAAAAAAAAGATTTATGAGAAGAACAAAAAATAAAAACTAAAGACGTAATTAGATAGGAAAACAATTATTGCAATGTATTAACACTTCATATTTTTCTATTAAAATTTGATTTACTTGTGTGTCATGTGTATAATTTGCATGCGATATAAATATCAAATAAACCTTCAAGTAGATATAATTTTACATCAATTGAATTTTAAATATCTTTATTTTAAATAATCGTTTAATATCTTGGGAAGTGGAGGAGGACGAACTTATATAATAATTACCAATTTCTCTTAATTAATCATTTGACCACACTAACTAATTAATTAATTGTTGTACTTTCCGAATTCTGACATGAATAATTAAACTAATTGCTGGATTGGACAGAAAGATTCCTTTTGAATTTTCGCAAACGCGCTTTTCCGTACTTTTACTTTGAAAGTGCTATTTTGCATCACTCTCTCAGCTTCACCATATACGTTATATATTTTGAGCGCTACATGGTATCGTGTCGTATCAAAATTATATATTGTATATCATATTAATAATTACAATATAAGAAATTTTATATCGATATGATATCAAAATTTTCGATATAAAAATTTTGTTTCGCATAATTAACATACCGATTATACCGAAGTTGTACGATACACCGATATTTCGATACGATATCGATATATACCTTTTTTTTTACAGAAAAAACCTTAAATTTTTTTAAAAAAATTATAAATTTATTGTTCTAAAATATTATATATTTTTGGTATTTCAACATATATCAAGATTTTCAAATTTCATACTGTTATCGTACTGAAAAATCCGGTATTGTTATCATACCGTACCGTACCATACCGAAATCTTCGTTATACCGAAAATTCGGTAAATTTGATATTTTCGGTACGATAATCTCGATATACCGAAACTTCGTTATTTTTCCCACTCCTAGTTATACTAAACTTTAATATAAAATACAAATTTGAATTTTTGTGTGAAACATAATAATAATTTTAGAAAAAATTATTCAAAACTAATGGTTGAAATTTAATTCTGTTATTTTATTTTAGAAAAAAGATTATAATATTATTTGGAGGTATATTGTCGGAAAGAAAATTTATTATGACAAAGTGATTTGGTCAAAAGTACCCGATTATGCGTAATAGGTGTTAATTGAGTCAAGGAAATTTTTTTTTGAAATTCAATTCAAACTTCAAAGAACTTGAAGCAATTTTTTTGGAAAAAAGGTTCATGAGTCCAAATTAGAAATTAATAAAAATTTGGGAAAAAAATAGATTGGGAGTTAAAACAAGAACTAACGGATACGATTACTTTTTCAGGATATTACATAAAAATTTAACATTTTTATTTCATTCATAAAAAAAGTTCTAATATAAATTTCTATGGTTCAATAACAAAAAGGAAGATCGTGTGCATAGGTCGGCACTTCGATAAGTCGTAAATGGTGTGGGATCTTCGAGTCCCCAAAAGTATAAAAGTGGCTCTTCCATTTGTAGGACTGGACGTATTAATATGTAAATTAAAAACTTATGTGAGAAAGTCTCATGGGTAGTATTTTGTGAGACGGATCTCTTATTTGGGTCATCCATGAAAAAATATTATTTTTTATGCTAAGAGTATTATTTTTTATTGTGCATATCGGTAGGTTTGACTCGTCTCACAAATAAAAATTCATGAGACCGTCTCACAAATAAAAATTCATGAGACCGTCTCACAAGAGACCTACTAAATCCGTAAAATATCAGCAAATAAAACCAAAATATTGTTATTTTAAAAATTTCAATCCTATTTCTAAAGTTCTATATGAAAATGTAATCATATTTTATTTGATTATGGAAATACAAATAATCTTCTTTAAAATATATTTTTTGGTTTTTTTTATCAAGCATGGTTAATCGAGATATATAAATATTAATATTTTTAGTGAAACTATAGCTATAAATCCTATTGAGATTCGTATATAAATAATATTAGCTTAATATATTATTTTTTTGACAAAATCTTTTAGTTTGGTTTGGTTTTTTTTGTAGGATATGTTACGTTGATTGCATGCATATAGTTTGTCGTAGATTTTTGTTAAAGTTTTGTTTGTTATTATTGGTGGAAACTTTCTTTATTTTTAACGTGGTGAGAAACAAATATATGAAATGTCGATTTGATTTTTCATAATTTGTACCAAACCCACATGCAAATGATAGGGCCATAAATTTTTTGTACCAACCGGACATCCCTAACGTAACTAATCTTGAAATTATCCATCTAACATCGCAAGACTAGACTGTTCGATAGATATTTTATATAAGAGTATCTTTACATGAAACTCCGACAAACTTATAAATCTAAGCTTTTTTGAAAAAAGAAAAAACATATAAGTTGAAAAAATAAATCGATTCTTTTTGGTATTTAGTCGAGATGCTCGTATTGAAATAATCCACATTTAATACGTATAATCATGTTGTTTTTAATTTTCGCATATAATTAATAATTAGCACATACTAATTACACAAGCCAATATTGTTTTATTAAAGATTATCCATTAATTTTAAAGGGTGGTATGATTTCTTGGGCCACAAATGAGTAAATGTGTAGGACCGAACGTTTGTCGCTTTACCAAAAGCTATAACTAGTGGTAATGGTACAATTCAAATCTTTTAAACCGCACAGCAGCTCAAGAACCACGGTTCGATCGTTCTACCAAGCAGGGACAATTATTGCTCCCAACAATCTCCCTTCCAATAATTACACTCATTGGAATCAATGAGAATCGAACTCGTGACCTTGGCTCCGATACCAGTTGTAGGACTGAGCGCTTGCCGCTTTACCAAAAGCTATAGCTAGTGATAATGGTGCAACTCAAATCTTTTAAACCGTACAGCAGCTCAAGCACCACGGTTCGATCGCTCTACCAAGCAGTGACAATTTTTGCACCCAACAAAATGTATTTCCCGGATAATGTAAAGATTTCTCTATACTACACTTGGAATGCTTCCTCTCATAAGATATGGTGAAATATCAGCATTTGGATAATAAATACTGATGTAAATTCCATTAAATTGAGAGCGACCAAGATGATCTAATAGTTTTTAGATATTTGGAAAAACACTCTATATGTAACATAGACTAATTCAAAACGTAAGACTTTTTGAAACACTCCTGAGATGCAGGACTCCGAAAATCCTTGATTTCCAACTAAGAAGGATTTCTCTTCTCTTCTAAACTTTGAGGTGTCATCGTATATATGATCGTTTTGTAATTGAGTTATGTTAAGATTTAGACTTGCACTTTACTCAATACCAAAAGTTAGCTCAAGGGAGTGATTGTCTAAGTCCATATATGGATTTTATCTAATTGATGTGGGACAACTAACACACCCTCTCATGCCTATGAATGGACATCTGGAGCGCGAAATTTACAAAATAATGGGTGACCCAACTATCAGTAATCCAACACATAATGTTGAAACCTGAACTCTAATACTATATTAAGATTGAGACTTGAACTTATCTAACTCAACCTCAAAAGTTAACTTTTGGGATTGAGTTAGGTACAAGTCTCAATCTTAATAGATCAAATAGAACCTCAAAACTCCAATGCTATTGATCATACAATATACAACTTCAGAGAAATTATAAGCTATAAATTTAAAAGTACACATTAGAAGCGAGACAATTATTCTTATAACAGGATCGTAATATTACTGGAGATGTGAAAGAATAGTGATCGCCTGATTAAAGTTTCTTTGATCAACGGCGGATGTTATTTGGGAAGAAACGTGTTGAGAGATCAAATGATGACAAAAAATGTTGCGGAAAATATAACAATAAGATACGTAACTTGGACCAAACTCAATTCTAAAAAATGTTCGGTGATTTCCCATTTACTATTACTTGGACTAGTCTTTGTATATATCACAGCAGCTTCGTCAAATTCTTCGAAAGCGCCAACCTTTGTTCCGTTAACTTCAAATGACATAAATGTCCTTCTGTCAAGCCAAAGAAGCATACGAAGCATACGACTGTTTTACCACACGTCTTTGTTCAAAATCGAGAGTAAAATTTAGTAACATCCAACAATCTAGTGTAAGAAGCTGTTTGCTCACACCTACGCATCACACAATAGTTTGTCTGGTGGATCCGTCCAAAATCCACGACACTATTTTAATGTCATATCCTTTTCTGTTTGATAAGTTTTGAAGTCATTGATTATATATCTATATGTAAAGCATATACACATATATATACACTCAGTTTTCATATGTTGTTCATTCACAGTACTCATCTCTGTGCCCACCAATGATGTGACAATCGTATATTTGGATATACGATGAGTGAACAATATATTAAAAATATATATACTCACATTGTCTCATTATATACATATAGACGTGTATCATGTATGTATGTCATGATGTCATAGATTTTTTAAAATAGGTTAGATTCGTCGTATCGATCCGTACCGTCATATAAAATAGGGGTTAAGATGACAATTTCTCAATTCACCGAAGAGATGTGCTTACACACTTTTTTAACCTTTTTTGACATCTCCACGTTGTTTGACATGCAAATCTTAGCCATTATTAGTTGTGCGTCATCAATTTTAAATAGAAGAAAATCCCCTCAAAGTTATCCTGATATTATTACGGACAACTAATCTTCTCCGTAAATTATGTCACGTTATCGTTGGCGAGAAATTGATTAAGATGATAAATCAATAGGATTCATTTTAAAATTTGGCAAGTACTTTCATCTTGCCATTTAATACAAGAAACTGAGCTTTAAGGGCTGTTGTCCCTTCGCCACGTGGTCCACATCCATTTTCAGCCTTCATAATACACGTAAATTATCTGACAAAAATTACACACGTCAATGAAGAAATTTTTGTGGGTCTTCTTTTTTCAAAAAAAAAAAAATTAATTGTAACTAACTTTGTTCAAAAAAATTTATAACTAACTTTTCATTTATACGGTCTCTCGTGAGATGATCTTACGAATCTTTATCGGTGAGATGGATCAATCTCACCGATATTCACAATAAAAAGTAATATTCTTAGCATAAAATGATAACATATTAATTTATATAAAGAGTATTTCATGTGTTTTAAAAATATTTTTCAACATAATATATATTTTTTTTCCATGTGACGCCAAAAATTAAAATTCCTAAAACCTAAATGCCGTGACGTCGCACCTAATTTTGGAAATGTTGGCACGTAACATGAAAAATACTGTTAAAGTTTGCCAACATATGGGCCAATTTTTCACGTGGGATAAATATACATTTCCGGACAAATTTAACAATGAATGGGAGAAACCAAGAGAAATAGGCGCATAGTTTTAAACACATATAGTTCCAAAAATAACTAATTATTTGGAACCAAATAGCGATTTTCCTTACCAATGCTTTGCCTCCTCTTGTACCATTAGAAAGTCTGCCCTGGTGGGGTTGGGTGTAGTTTTAGGAGAAATATAGATCAATATGACCAAGATTATTGAAAATTTTAATTATGAGTAGGCCTCTTGTGACACGATCTCATGAATCTTTATATGTAAGACGGATCAATCTACCGATATTCACAATAAAAAACAATACTCATAACATAAAAAATAATATTTTTTCATAGATACCCAAATAATATATCTGTCTCACAAAATACGACCTGTGAGATCATCTCACACAAATTTTTGCATATATATATATATATATATATATAATGAAACTTTTTTGTTGATTTTTTTATGCGATCTCTAATATTTTACTCCAAACACAATTACGACAAAGTCCTGATGACTCTTCATCATTTATATACAATACAGTAATAACGGTAAACCGGCAACAGTGGCGTCATCAGCTACACATTATTGGTATCAAACATCCCATGTACATTTGTTAAAATAACATAATAAAATGAGTTGCATTATGTGTTTAAGGTCCATTTTTTAAATAAATGTGGCGGGTAGGTTAGAAATTTGATTGTCCATCCGAACAGATAATAAGGGTTTCAAGTCTTTTACAACGTCTAGTACTACCTGCTAGGTGGAATGTGTAGGAGGAGATATCAGATATAGCACCAATTGTTTCAACATACTTTTTTGATTAACAGGCTACTAAATGCAAACTTTAGCGGCCATTTTTTTCTTTTGACGAAAAGAATCTGCTAAACCCACGACTTTGTTTCTCTGGCGTAGGGGTAGACGAAGAAGATGAGGAACCTGATTTTGAGGGACGATGTTTCGAATGCACAGAGTTGATTGGAGACCAAGGTGGGTTGTTACCTTCAGAGTCTGATGGATTAATCATGTTGGTGAGTTGATCCAAGTGGGACTCTTTGACCGCATTATGTATATTGAAAGAAGAGACAGTATCCATTGCTAGCAAAGTCGCGCCACTTATGGATGGTTCGTCATCGTTTGAGCCTTCAAACTTTTGAGTCGTCTCACCTCTTGCTGGACCAACAATCTCTGTTTGGGGACGGAATGCTTGCAACTGCTTTCCAAGAAGAAATATTGTTTCTTGACACTCTGCCAACTTTACTGCTGCAGCAGCCAAATCCTTCTCCTGAGGATGGATCATTGATGAAGGAGACAAATGAAAACGAGGTTATTAAAATTGTAGAACACGTATCAAGTGTTTTTGCTCATGCAAAGATGCAAAATTTAAGAAATCAGATAACATCAGTTTAATCTAACGGTTTCCTAGGGGAGAAATACAACGTTAAAAATTAGAAAAAGTGCAGACGACAATTTGTTCGCTGCACATTTGTATCTTATAGGCATAGTTGACGACTGTAGGATCTCTGATAATAGGAAAACAATGTAGTATAAGCCTCTAACCTGGCCAATCTTGTCACCACTATCAGCTGACGGAAAACTTTTGATCCTGAAATGGAAAATGAAGTCGATCAAGATCAGGACGACAGATAAATTAAGACCTTGCAATGTAACAATGCCATATCACGCTAAAAAATATTTAAAGATAATATAGGAACAAGGAAAACAACCTTGACATAAAAATAGAAAAATACAATCGAAAAATCTTTCTTTAACTCAAACTCTACAAAAGAAGGCAAGAACTATCATTTTCAGCTAGTGAAAGATCGAGCTAGTGCTGAATCGTACGAGGAGAAGAAAATTATAGTTACCTATGCAGCTGCTCCTGAAGATCTTTGTATTTCGCTAGTGCATCTTGATGACTTTTTTTCTCCTCTTGTAGCTCAATATCCAAACTTTCCATTTTCTCTTGGAGGAGATTGACTTCAGTTTGTAATTCCTCTGCCCGTGCTTCGAGTGATTTGTACGACTCAGCCATGCATTTGAGCTGCGTCTCAGCCAAGCTATTGGACTTTTGAGCTAATGAAAGATGTGATTTAGTCTCAGATAGTTGTCGTTCTGTTTCCAGCAACTGAGATTTCGTGATTTCAAAGTTTTCTTTGCATTCAGCAAGATCCACAGTGAGACCATCCTTGTCGAACTTCAACTGTTGAAACTCCTCGAACGAGCATTTCCATGATTTGGGTGTAGATTCAGAGGTGGGGACAAGATTCCCATCATGTGGGACATCAGGATCAGATGTCGAATCAGAGAAGTTAGCACTGCCATTTGGATACCTCTCTCCTGATGAGTCTGCTGCAGCCTTGTTCTCTGGTAAGGCAATCTTGTCTATACAATCAGAACTGCCAGTTTCCACTTCATTATTTTTGAACCCCAGGATATTGAAGCGCAGCTCACTTGCTCTATTTAATACATGAGATGCATCGAGTACAAAATCAATGAGATTAATCTCACTGGTTAAAGCTTCACCGTATTTGGCAGAGAACCTGTCAAGTTTCTGATTCAGTCCTCCATCAGGAGACGTTCCCGGAACAATCTTTGCCTCGTTACCAAGAATTATAACAAAGTCGTAAATTTGAGAAAGAGCCATTTCTAGTTGTTGATTGGCAGTTTGAACAGTGTTTATAAATGAGTTACCTTCCCCAGTAGAAATACCACTCACCGACTTGTGATGCAAAGTTTCAAGCATATCCTGCATTATAAACCTAACATCCTCAACAACCTTTTCATTGTCATTTTCTTTACGCATTGATTCAAGTACCGTATGTATTTGGGATCGAAGCTTCACAAAGATCAGTGGGTCTGCCTGTAGTTGAGAATTCGGTATAGTGGCAACGTCTCTAGGAGACACCAGTGCTTGCATTAAATGTTGCTTCCCACATTGAGAATGAGACACATTTACGGCACGACCTGATATATTTGAGCTTGAATCTATCCCATTCGATTCAGTTGGCAGGCATGCTATTTTCTCCATCTCCAAAAAGTCATCCATTAGGTCCAGGTGATTTGTGTTTTCAGACTTGCATGGACTACCAGCATCCTTTCCCTTCTCGAGATGACATTGCTTAGTTGACAATAATGGAGCCCATGAATCAGTACAGCTTACAATATCATCATTTCCCTCTTCAGACATGGAGGTGAAACTCCATGGATTACAACTTTTTTTGTCACAGAAACTTTCAAAAGGGGCCTGAGCATTCGATTTTGGTTTACTCTTCTGTTCACCATTATGTAGCAGTTGGGCTTCTAAACACTGAAGTTTGCTGCTAGTCTGAGCACACAAACTCCTAGAGCCTTGCAATTCACTGTTGCGCTTCGACAACACTTCTTTCAACATCTTTGTCTCTTCCTCCATTGCTAGTAGGCGTTCTGTGAGTAACTCATTTTCTTTCTGATACATCTGTGCATTGTCAAATGAAAATTCAGGCAGTTGGGACAAATGTGTTGAATGAGACTTCACTGGAGACCTCCTTATGGGAGATTCTCCAAAACCTCTCCCCAAGTTTTCAACTTCAAGTTTCATTTGAGCTACGGCAGCTGGACCAGGTAATTTCTTCCGAACAAGGCCTCGTAATCTTTGACACTCTGCTTCAAGCTTAGCAATTTTCTTTATTCCTTCCAGATGCTGCTTGTTCGCTACTTCAGCAGATCGCAAACTCATGTTCTTTTCCTCATTGCGAATCTCCACCTCTTTCCTAGCGATATGGAGTTCGTACTTGAGCGAATGCACCTCTTTTTCACAGGACTCAATTTTGTTCTTCGAAAGTCCTATCTCATCTACAGCTTGCGACTTTTCTTCACTTAGCTTGATTAAAATGTTAGAGCGCTCCTGCAAAGATCTCGATAGTGCAGCATTTTCAGCAGCAGAAGTCAATAACTCTTGGTTCAAATTAGCTATTTTAGCTTCGAGTTCAAGCTTCATCTCGTCAAACAGCTTTGCTTTGCTCAAAACAACTTCATTTAATTTTTTCTCATGTTCTTCCTTCAAATTTCGTATTTGTCTCATACACTCCTTGAGAGCCCCATCCAAATGGGTTGCCCTATCTTCGGCAGTGAGCTTTAGCAGAGTAACAGATTCCAGATGATTTTTTAGAGTTGCAGCTTCTGCCTCGGCCTTCTCCCAACCTGTTCAGTTAGTTGGTGATTAATTCCATGATCTTCTGTTTTCTTAAAGGAAAAGGATATTTCAATTATCTGATACCTGAGACAGCCTCTTCAGCAAATTTGACGTGTTGTTTCACAAGGTTTTCTTTATCGGTAATTTCTGTATGAGCATCAGATAACTTTTCATTTAGTTCCTTCACCTCATCATCTAAGGTTTTCACTTCTCCCTGGAGAGAATTCACTTGATCTTCCAACCCATTTAGATGGGTATATGATTCAATTGATATTTGAACATACTTCGGTTTTTTATTATTGTCTTGTTTATCCTGTCGGTTGCCAGAACCATAGAATGTATGTCAAATGCAGTAAGAAGAAGTAAAAACCAAATGGTAGCAACAATTCAAGGAGTGGATGGAAAACTAACGATCCACAGGAAATCACGCCAAAAATGAACTGAAGCTTCTATTTGTATTTTAAAAAAGAAATAAAATAAATTACTAATAGAGGAAAAAGAGTACAAAGAACTGAGTTAAGGAAATTATTTAGGTAATCCAAATTATATACATGAAACAAGGGTGGGGAAGAAATAACGTAGATCTGTGTCATACAATTTAATCTACACAACTTTTAAGCTGTAGAGGAACGAAATTGTTCACACCAGAAATGGAGACCATCAAAAACATTCTTTGACAACACCAGTAACCGATCCTCTTGTAAGAAATTCAAAACATGTTGCAACTAACTGATCCTCTCGTAAGAAATTCAAAACATGTTGCAACTAACTGATCCTCTGGTAAAAATTCAAACACGTTGCAACGAAAAAAACAATGGATCAACCTTGTTCATTTGAGTGTACTTAAAAAAAGAATCGACCACAAGAGTATCGATCAACCTTGATTTGAGTTGCACCGATGTCTGAAGGCACGGGTGAAGAGTCTGCTGCTGCTTTCTCGGCTGCTAGCTTGTCAGATGACTTTTTCTTCCAGGGCCAACTCCTTTTATCCATTGTAGGCTGTCGATACAAACAAGTTATGAGAACAAGAAGTTATAAGGAAGGTCAAGATCTAAATCACTTGAACAGAGAAATGCAGTCGAAGATTAATTGGCAACAACAAACACCATGGAATAAAAGTGCAGGTCCCAGGCCAATCGAATCATAGAACATGATGTTTTCAGTCATGACTTTTAAACATCGTTTTTTCACTCAACGACGTCTTAGCACTAAAGAGGCCATCTCGAGAGTTTGTGATTCCACAATGCTGCTAACTTTCTCGATCAACATATGTAACTGATTACCACGAGAAGATGGATTCTTTAAAGTTTCCATTATCTAAATCTAGCCCAAGTAATAGCGATGGCCAACCAAACTAACTACATCTGACAAAAAGGCCTATGAACCACAACTCATTTAACCATGTCATTCATATTCATACAGGACATGCACTTAAATTGACTTATTTATACAAATACAAAACTACTGTCGAAACTTAAGCCCGTTAACATATTGCAACCAACGATAAATATCCAAATAATAGATACATAGAAATTGCTTTGTGAAATCAAAAAAGGATAAAAAGACCATTAATGATGAAGAAGCTTGGACATGCGAAGCTATAGACATTTCCAGATCCTAAGGGTAAGCGCGCAAATAATTGGACGACCAGACTAGTAAACCCGATATAACTTTGTCAAATCTTTAATGCATATTCAGTACCACAAAACTGTGGAAGCTATGAAAGCAAGCCACGAATCTTTATGATTAAAAACACGCACCGTAGACAAAGAAAAGGATAGGCCACCAGAAACAATCAAAATTGGAGTTAAAAAGAGTTTCAGCCACTGAGATTGGTCTAAAGTGGAAACAGGTCTCATTACTCTGTAGCTAAAATTGGTGTAAATTGGAGTGGTACAGCATTACAGGGAAACCACTGAGATATTATTTCAATGGATTGAAAAGTTTCAGCCATTAAGCTTTATCCCGGTAAAAGTGCCCAAAAGATGCACATACTTTTTTGCGCCAAGCCTCAGTTACATGTAATAGTTAAGAATTAAGAAATCCATTTCCTCGATATCAATCAAGAAAAAAAAAAAAAAACTCACAAAACAAAGTACCTTTACATAAATATATCGATAATTCGTAGAAAAAAACATATTTTTTCTATTATACTTTAGTCCGTGTTTAAGGACGAACAATAACCCATATGCTACAGATATACATGCATCCTGAATGAATAATGCAATTAGCTAAAAAAGGAGTAGTTCCATCACCATGAATAAATCAAACGAAGACATAAGACAAGACTTAGAGCACCAATAACAATTTAGTAATGACAAACAAAAATATAAATCAATTAAGACAACAGCATCTTAATACAAATCAACAAGGATTTAAGAATACGAAACAGAACCATATCTACAACTTTCCAGCTGAAAATCAGATAAAACACAAACCCAGAAGCAAAGTCCCAACAAATGTGGTAAAAGGAGGCAAATAAGATGAACAGAGAAGCCCATAAGTTTTATAAGGAAAAAAAAGAAATACTACTCAAATATAAGACCCTCCCCCGAAAATATTGCTTTCCACGGCACAGAAAACAAAGCGAACCCGAGAAAAAGGAACAAGCCTCTGAGTAATGTATCCTTCCACTCAGGGATAAAATCAGCACAAACCAAAAAAAAAAAAAACTAATCAAATGCAAAAGACAACCAGATGCACGCAACCCGTGCATGCCTTTTTGCTAGTGTATGCGTCAAATTTCAAACACTTACTAGCTACTGGGGTCAGTATAATTACTCCCAGCAATGCGGCTTCGACAAAAATGGTGGATTTGTGATTGAAGGAAGATAAATCAGGATCTGGAATTGAGAATGCAGTTGGTTCGGTGTTTGTTGAGCGGGTTTTGTAGAGAGAAAAAAGTGGAGGAATGGGATGTGGGGTGTGTGGGGTCCGATGGAAGTGGTGAAAATATTTCAGTGTTTGGTGTCACTTGCTGGAGAAGACGTAGGAAAGCTCCAACACATTAGCCTTTTAAATTTTAGACCTTTATTTTTTTATTAACTTAATTTAAAGTGTTTTTATGTTAGGAAGAAAGGAATATAGAATATAATAGAGATTATAATTTTTTTTGAAAGAAAATCTCGTAATATTTATTTATGAAACGGTCAATAAAGCATAAAAAATAATATTCTTTTTAGGTGACCAAATAGAATATATTTCTCACTGCAAGACCATCTCACATGAATTTTTGTGTATGATTTTGTTATAAGTATTTATCTTATATTTAATATGTATTCTTTGTTATCATTTACAAAATATAAATTACTGATGGTTTATTTATTTAGGTTTCTTAATATAAATTGTAAAATTTATGATATATTTAGGTCTATGTGAATTCGTAAATCCCATAATCAAATATATAGTCTATGATATATTGAGAAAAATTGTGTGGCTATAACAAAGTAGAGACGGAGTTGGATATATATTTGTTAAGAGAATTGTTAAAAATAATTAATCGTCAACTAAAATTTACTCTGTATATAAAATAATCTGGAGATGGTGAAGCAATCGGGTGCATCTGGACCACCGTCAGTAAAAGTGAGCCTGCATCCGGACTTTTACGTGTGCTGCCGCTATATATCTGATTCCAGAAACTAGCAGCCACAACTACGGGCGGAAGTTGGTGAAAAATCCTCTATCAAAATATTTTTTTGGGTTTATTTCCTACCCACAAAATTGTGGTACTATGTCATACAAAATGTGGTACACTTCATGTGGAAATGTGGTACACTTTATGTGGAAATGTGGATCTAAAAAAGTACCCAGAGACTGAACACAAAAAAAATCGACGGCTGAAAAATGAAAGTCAATTTCCCGCAACTAGGGGCCCATTTATTACGTCATTATTTTTATCATTGTCGACTAAAACTTCATTAATATTAGTTTTACTATATAGGAGTATAATATAAATAATCTAGTATATTTCAAATCTTTTCTGGTGTGATTTATTTTAGACAAAAACTCGTGTGAGACGGTCTCACGGGTCGTATTTTGTGAGACATATATCTTATTTGGGTCATCCATGAAAAATTATTACTTCTTGTGCTAAGAGTATTACTTTTTATTGCGAATATCAATAGAGTAATATTCATCTCACAAATAAAGATTCGTAAAACCGTCTCACAACTCTTTATTTTTTCAGGGACTGTAACTTGTTAAGCATGCGCAGAGCCGTACCTATTGCGAGGCGAGAGAGGCCATCGCCTCAGGGCCTGACCATCACAGGGGCCCAAAAAAAAATCTCATGTTGTTGAGGTCTGCACTTAAATAGTATGTGAATTGGACATCTAAAAAAAATAATTGGACATTGACCCATTGAAAACATGATAAAATATGATGATTGTGTTCATTGATGATTTAATGAAATTATGTAGAGCCCAAATAATAAAACTACACGGCTCATTAATTAAATTTTTAAAAATTTTGTACGCATAAAATGGTAATATTTGTCCAATATATTTATTATTTTATCTTGTGTCAACTCGTGTGTTAAACTTTTATATTTTACTTGTCGATTATTTGACCTCTTTTCTTAAATTTATGTAGTTGGACACATGTCAAAAAATAAAACACAAAAAATTATGATACTTACCTATTTTACATATCTTTATTTTTATTTTCTTAATAAAATATTATATTTATTATTTAAAATAAATCATATATTTTTACAATATTGGTTCATTATATTTATCATTTTGTATTTGGATATTTTATATTGATAAATTTCAATTTTAGCAACATATCTTACAATTTTGTGCAATTTCAATCTTTTTCCAATATAATTATTCATATGACACTGCATTACGTTAGAGTAATGTTGATGTTGTGGCGCACGAAGAAAAAAATCGCAAAAAGATAAATATATAACTCGTAAATTATATTTTCCTTATATCTATTATGTGGTTATTTTTAATTTGCAAACTGAGCTTTACGGTTATTTATCACAACAAGTATTTTTTTTAACATATGGCCTCAGGCCTTGTGAACCACGGCTCCGAGCATGCGCATGATTCACAATGGTAGAAAACTGAAAGAAATGTAACAGTGACTTTAATGGACCAACAAATGTACGCGACAGAGAGTACAATAACAAATTAACTCCGAATGGCAAAAGGATGCTTTTTACAAAAAAATCCCCAATGCACACCTTCTATTTGCATTTCATTTCAATAAAATTTACCCGTATCATACGTATGTGAGACAAAATTCCCTCGAACAAGTAAATAAAGCTCGGGACCTCAAAAACAAAGCTAGAGAGATGATATTATGTTGCCAAGGATGAAGGCTCGAGATCTAAGTCTCAGGTTCGAATCTCATATGCATGGGTAGTGCAGTTGAAAATTAACAAAAAAAAAATGTGGAGTTTTTGTTGATGGAGCGGGGCCACCTCCCAGTCGTTAATAAAAATACAATTTTAAAACAGATTTTTACCCTTTTTTTGTTGTTGTTGCAGTAATCATTTAAAATCATATTCAATAAATCTTCTTAATTTCTTACTAGGATTGTCGATTCGAATAAGTAAATCGATCATCCCCTCGAGTCAGCCGACGATTTTTACCTCAGTATCATAAAAATTTAGTATTACTTAAAAGTTAAAACATATATCCATACTTTAAAAGACACCACCAATACAAATATTTAACTTTATATTTAAAATTTTTTTAGGATTTAAAGTTTGATTACTTTAACGTTAGTTAGACTGTTAAGAAGATTTTAATTGCATTAAACAGCGTGAGATTGTACAAAATTAGAGCGTAATTACAGTTGAGGTATGGCCGTATGTATGGGTGAGAGGCCCAAAGGTGGTTTGAGCCCCATCTTATTTATTTAATAGAGTGGGGACCTCTAAACAGGGGAGTTGCCCTTCGTCGCTTCCACCACAAAGTAGGCCCACACGACACGTGTCTGCACAGAGACCATACTTTTTTCTTTTTTTTTTTTAATCTCTTCCATTTGTCGGCAGTCCAACAACCGCAGCAGACACTCCAAGTGGTAAAATAACATTTCAGGAATAATAACTAATAACAATAAGAAAAAATTATGTTTGAATGAAATTATTTTGTTAATTACTGAAATAACCAAAGAAACGTTAATTGGGTCCCCCGGGCATGCTATCAACGGAATTGGATCCATGAATGTTCGTTGTGTGTGAGTTTTTTTTGCGTGAGTAGTTAGTCATCTTTATATTTTAATGAAAGTTAAAAATATTAAAATTTTGTCAAAATAAACACCCTAAACGTAGCACAGAAAAATCGTTTATGTGCTCGTATTTTTACACACATTTTATAATTAACAAAATTTCAAAGGTTATTAAACATTGGAAACAAAATTTATGTTTTTTAAAAAATCATAAGCAAAAATCATTGGCAAAAACTTGTGTGAGACGATCTTACAGGTCGTATTTTGTGAGACGAATATTTTTTTAGGTCATACATGAAAAAATATTACTTTTTATGCTAAGATTATTACTTTCTATTATAAATATCAGTAGAGTTGACTCGTCTCACAGATAAAGATTCGTGAGGCCGTCTCACAGGAGACCTACTCAAACTCATTTTGTTGCGATGAGAAAGACTCTAATTATATTTTATAGCTTTACAAACAACAAAAAGAAGCAACTGAATGAATAAAATAGCTAAGATCGATATTTGAATCTAACTTCACTCTCAAAAAGCTAGTTCAAAAGCCCAAAAATTATAAGACATTACCGGATGATTCATAAAACACTCCAAGTCCATATTAGAGGTGTAAATGAACCGAGACAGTTCGATAGCTTTTTAAGCCGACTCGAAAAATATTTGATTCGTTTTCAAGCCAAACTCAAATATGTTTGAACTTTTTTTAGTCTAATTCGAGTCCAAATTATTTTCTTCGACAGTCGCGAGTCGTTCACAAGTTTTAATATTTTATAAATGTAATATAATATAATATAGTAAATAAATAAATTTCGAGTATTTCGAGTTCTTATTTTCGAGAAATAATTCAAATGCTTCGTGAAGATATTCGAATCTTTCGAGTCGAGCTCGAACTCGAGCTTTAATTCGAACCAAATTCAAACAAATTTTTGAGCTTAGAATCAATCTCGAATTCGAATAGAACAAATTCTAGCCGAATTCGAACATTCAAATTTTCATCATATTCAACTCAATCAAACTCGTTTACACCCGTGCTACATACATACAAATATAAAAAAAAAAAAAAAAACTTGATACAACCTATATAAAACATCAATCATGCACTTTAATAGGGAAAAATAGTTGTTTTGCTTTCACCTGTGTAACCATTTTAGATGAGTACTTAAGTTGAATTCACTGTCGCCTTCATATTAAATTGTACGCTGACAGTACACCGTCACCGGCGCCTAGTTCGAGGGTATGTACATCACCAATACACAAAACTAACCAGCATTTAATAAAATAAAAGGATACTGAAATTATATAATTTCAGTCAATTATCAAGTTATTTTGTTCCATAATATCAAAATCTTGCTCGATAAACATCACTCCATATCTGTACTTGTTACAATTGGTACAAGCAAAAGTGGAAAATGAAAATTTTTACGGTTGTGGTTAGGTTAAATTTACTCGAAACAAAGCTTATTAATTAAATTACTTTCCAATCATTTAAAAGCTTTAATTTCAATTTATTATACTTAATTCGTACAAACTCCAACATTAAGGAAGTGCCAGAAAATTTACAAACCACCATTTAAAGTAAAATAGTTGCACGATTGAATGAAATCGTAAATTTTGGACTAAATAAATAAATATGATTAATGATGAAATTAATAACTATTATGATGAAAAGGTAGTTGATTATTAACATATATTTAATGTATTGAAATTAAGCCTATTCAATCTTGTTCGTATAAATAAATGCAAAGCTTCAAAATGTTGAATGTTGATTATACATATTTTTTTCCTCGCAGTCTCGCACTAGGGTTAGTTGAGTTATCTATTTCATGTAAATACGCACTATTTCCAATTCTCTAACTTTTTCACATGTTTTTCGGTAAAATTTAGGGAGAAAAACCTTTTTTATTCCTTAAATTGTATTTTCAGTCATTATATCAACCAATTTACTATTTTATTTCATTAATATGCACATTTTTTTTCTTCAATTTTAGTCATTTTTCAGCAGAGTTTTGATGTAACATTGAACACGTCAACAACATCAAACGTATAGAAAATAATTAATTTTTTTAAATATGTAAGTTTGTATCATAAGAATATGAATTGACTAATAATACTAGAAAAAAAATACAGGTTTTATTTTCTCTAATTTTAACTCGCACATTGATTAAATATACATGATTTGCGTTTAAAATTTATTGGCATTTTTTAATTCATATATAATGTTTCCTTACGCAAATGGGTGGATAACATTCCAAAATCAATGAAATATTTAAAGCAAAAATTTGTGTGAGACGGTCTCACGGGTCGTATTTTGTGAGACGGATCTTTATTTGGGTCATCCATGCTAAGAATATTATTTTTTATGCTAAGAGTATTACTTTTTATTGTGAATATCGGTAGGGTTGATCCGTCTCACAGAAAACATACTCAATATTTAAAGGCATACCATTACCATATATATTTTTTTTAAAAAAATAAAGGCTACCATAAGCCACTAGCTGATTTATTTGATTGTCCCTAAAAAATAAAAAAAAATTGCCAATAAAAAAGGGACTGAAATTATGAAATTTTGCGGTGGTTAGGTCAAAGAGAAAATTCCACTATCCAGCTAGCTAGAATGATATGATCATAGCATTTTAAGTTGAAGTTTTTGTTTATAATATACCCCAAGTGCCAAAATATATTTCCTCTATATATAAAATTAATATTTCCGGAGATGCTTCTGTCACAAGTTTCATTAAATTAACTTTGTGGAGTATCGTTAAATTTACGAAGATGAGTTTATATTTAAAAAAAAAAAAAAAAAACCCACACACATAATTATACATTTTGATAATCAATTTGTGTGTACTGCCCAATGTTTCATGGAATTTGGAAGCTCCAAACTTTGTCTTTATTAACCTTTTTTCCCTCTTATTTGCAATTATGACTAATCAAAGTGAAACACAAGCATAGCCAAACATAGTTGTTAACCCATATGATATACAATGATACCCAAAATAGGCATATACGGATTCGGCCTCTGTTCACAATGAAGAAAAACAATGCCAATGAGAGGACAAAAAAACCTAATTAAATATAAAATTACATCTATCATATATATTGAGCAGATCTCTTACCTGATACGGGTCGACATGATCCATAATTGCAGTGAAAAATAATATTTTTGACATAATAAATAATATTTTCACTAAAAATATCATATATGTTGACAAAAAAAATATTAATTTTCATGAGTTGGGTCGTCTCACAAAAATAATATGTGGGACGGTCTAACGTGAGTTTTTATGATTAATATTTAGTATGCATAGAATGAATCGTGGGGGATATTGGGATGAGGAAAAGGGGAAGCTCCACAATTTCTTAGCAATGGGCATGGAAACTTGGAATGTTTGCTTTGTGGATACGGAAGGGGTTTAATTAGCATAAAAGAGGGATAAGATTTAGAGGGAATATAGTTATAATTGTTTTAGGGACCCTACAACCCACAAGTTCGATACAGCTTTAGTCCACTACCCATTTGCCCTTTTACGCCAAAGCATCATGTTTTTACATCGGATTCGACTTTGCCTTTGATAATTAACACCAAACCGAACCATACAAATGTATCGACACTTTCTCAATTCCTATGCCTCACTTTTCCTTCTTATCGTACCTTCTAGGAATTTATTACATTCGTACCTCGAAATTATTGGCCATTTCACCAAAAAAATTCCATGAATTCTGTGTGTTATTGGATACAAACAAACCCAATTCATTGTTGTCGAAATCTTGGTCCCAACTAGCTAGTATGCCATTATTTTCCCAAGTCTATATATATATATATACACACACACATATACGAGCCAAGCATCTTCTCTAATTAGGTGCTAGGACTTCTAATTAATTATTGAAAGCTGATTAACGAGATGTAAGCTAGATTGACAATAGTATAATAACTAAATGGCGTGATTAAGACATGCTAATTAACTTACTTGGTGACAGATTAGACTCGTGTAACTGAAAATTTTGACTTTTTAATCATCAAACTAAAGGCAAGGGGAGAGTTCTTGGATCGTATCTGATGAACTGGACCGCCAATCTAATTACTGACTGTGAAAGGTAATTTTGACTTGAAACAATTACTAGATTTGATTGTTATCATTGCATTTGTGAAATGGGAATTTCTGGCAAATGATTCATGCTTCAAGATTGTGCAACCAAGAAAAAGAAAGTGCGCAAATATATGATAGTTTTTAAATAGAAACATGATTTCAAACATGGGACACACGAGCATTGATTGCAAAAAAAACACCTAGAATATAATTTCGTGTCACGAAATTTGTATTTCGAAAAGAAACATATAGATAACCTATCATATTTCAAATAAAGATTAGACATTCATATGGCATAGCAAAGGTAGAATATCAAATATCATGTAAGATACGCTATATCGAAAAAATATCTATCGTCGAAGTTTCGGTTATTCTTTTTCCACATGTGCATTGATTAGCTTCGACTTAGATCAAAAATCTGTTCTATAAAATCAGTTGCTGACTTGTCATAAAACCATATATATAATTCATTCATGTGATTTTGTCTCGTTTCTGATATTCTTGTCACGATGAGTCAAAAATGGTCCATGAATTCTTGGGTTTTCTATTTGTTTTTTAGCGAATGGATGTGTTTTTTTTGCATGAACAAATACGTGGGTTTTTGCACGCTCGGTGTGTGGTGTCACCTTCACATTTTGGAGTGGCCCTAATCATGTGTTGACATGTGTGCCCACGTGAATTCAATCAGGTTCTGTCTTTGGGTCTGACCCAAAAGAATGTCAACTATTCGGGTTAAGCCCACTTAAGTGTTAGGGTATAGATTTGGCATCCACATCTAATCGTAGTTGACTATTTAAACTGAGGTTTCCACATTTTGTCTGATGAAAGCCGTGTGAAGTTGCCCAAAAATTCCATGAGAGACCTCCAGAAATGAGAAAACCTAATCAATATTGATAATTATCTTGGGAAAAGAGTTGTCATGAGTCTCAAACCAAACCGCCCAAGCCATCGCAGAGAAAAGCGACATCTCCTCATTCGTACATGCACCCCTTCAACAATGCAAGACCACCATGCACAAATGATGTCCCTTTAATAAATTTCAAGCAACTCCAGAAGATAGAACTCTTCCAAATATGTTTAACATGTTGACAGAAAATTAGGCAACGACTAGTTGTAGTATATTGTAGCCTGCACAGCACAATGAACAAATGCCATTAGTTGGAACTTGGAACATGTTTCGAAAGTAATTTGGCAGCCGTTGGTGTAAGATCCCGAGATACTCGCCATAAGAAAGTACGATCTTTTGGAGTTACATTGAGTTTCCAAATCATCCGCCACCAGTACTGTATAGGCTGAGAAGATTGAGAGGTCGGAGGAGCTAAACTGTTCCGTTCCATATGATTACCTGACTTTACCGAATACTGTCCGTTATCACTTCCCTTCCAGAACCTGATATCATCTCCTCCCCAACTGTTCAACGGAATATCCAGAATTGTTTCTGCCTCATACTGGGAGAAAATCATTCCATACACCTTCATCTCTGCACTTTCATGTTGCTATCCGACATTGGAGTCTGCCGACATTTAAAAGCTGGGAGCGTAGGGATCCAGGGATCTGAGAAGATTGAAATCGAACTACCATCCCCAACTCTCCAACACAATCCTTTTTATAGTATATCACAAAGGACAATGGATGATAAGTCACGCTTGATTAGCTAGAAGAGCTTCGTAGATGATATTACGGAATTTCAAAAAAAAAAAAATAGAAATGAAGGAAAAGGAAATAAAATATTTTCATATTTTATTATCTTGAGAATATTGAAATTTTAGAATAAATCTGTACAGATCTTGATAAATAAAATCTTACAATCTTATCTACAATTTTTGAACTTGACATAAGTTTCAAGGAGTTAGAGGATTAGGCTCATGAAGTGTAGATAAAAAGAGATGCAGAGGTAGACACAAAAAAGAGAAAAAAACAGCGCAAAAGGGGGGAAGGCAAAGAGAAGAACATAGAGAGAAGAAGGCAGAGACGCAAGGAGAAGGACATAATAGAGAGGTAGAGTAGAGAGGAGATAGAAAAGAAGGGATGAGACAAAAGCAGATGAAGGAAGAGAAGAGGGAAGTGCAGAACCAGGAGGAATTCCTCAACAAACATAAAAACTGAGTGTTCCTCTTTTTCTTTCATTATTTTGTTTTATTCTATGAAATTAAATCTAACTTTTCATTTATGTTTTGAATTTATGAAATAAATTTCTTTAGACTAAGACCACGATAGAGCCAAGCAATACTTTGTTTGATATTTAGTTTATTTTCAATATATTATTTTCTTGATTTTAATTATTTAGTGATGTTAGTTTAATATTTTATTAAGTTTGAGACACTTAGAGTAACTAACTTTGGTGTTATGGTCTGTTTTAATAATAATATATATTAGTAAAATGTTAAAATTTCAATGCAAGTTATATGTAATTCAGCGAGAGTTATTAGTTTATTGGGATTTAGGTTATAGGTTCAATTCTTATTGAGGTCATTTTTTTTAATCTTTTATTTTTCAATTTATTTTTAATTTATATATCAAAATTACAGTATAGTACCTCATTATTTTTTTATAATTATATTTTGATCATCATTTAAATATAAATCAAATGAATTATAAAAAATATTATACAAGCACGCAATACGTACGTCGGTGTACTAGTATATATAATTAAACAACTAAATTGATATGCAACATATCATCAAATTTCATATTTCGGATAATTTTATATATTCATCATCCGTGCATATTGTTTATTCATCGTATACGTGTACGCGGATTATCACTGAAATGGGCCCCGCTGTGGAGGCTTAGATCTGGCTCGTTCGATCCAGAAAAAGGAAAGAACAAACCAAAAGAAGATCATGGTGACAATGCCCGAATCAGCTTTAATCTTTGCGAACCCCGTGTCCTAAATATGTGAAATTGACGGCTGAGATGTGATAAAATTCATGCCCCATGTCAAAAGTTCTTGTCAATTCAAGATTATCTTCGCGGTAAAAGGATTTCAATATTGGGTTGGATCTTCAAGCAGTTTCCACACTTGTTGCAACAATTAGAAACCAATAATGGGCCAATCGTCATCGAGTAAGCAAGAGGAATCGCCGGAGTTGCGTGAAGTACAATCACTTGCTGCGTCAACTGGAGCCCTCCCATCTCTGCAAAAGGCGTTCTCTCTTCTTTCTGATCCTCAGAATAAATCAGTTCCCGTTCACTCTCTGAAGGTGATTATTTCAAAGATCAGATTTTTATTCTTGGAAAGTTCTTTATGTTTCTAGGTATTTCCACTATATCCCCGCAAAATTAAGAGTTATATCTCGTTAATTGGTGGACCCTTTTGTTTGCTGGCATTCATAATGGATGTCAGTAATTTCCATTTAGCAAACTGATTAAACTTTGTATAGGAAGATTTGTGTTTCTGGAATAAAAAGTTCAGTTCTTTTTTCTTGTTTTTTAGATAGAGAGTGAATACTTTGCGTTTATATTAAGATGGTTTTTTTATTATCTAATAATCAGATATTATGGAGAAAGATAATTCTACTGATTAAGTGTATGAGTTAGGATAGTAAAAAGATCACTGTATGCTGAATGTTTGCAACTTTCATACTTTGTCCGAGGAATACTGGTTTGTTCATTGACCTTCATAAATTTATCTAATTTATGCAATTTGGTTCACTGAGGTGTTATCCAATTTATTTCAGAAATGTTTTGAGTTGAGTCTGGATAACTTCGAATCTGACTATACGGTAGCATCTAAGGAGTTATCCATTATCTTCAGTCATCTGGGCACGACGATAGTTGACTCGTTTTTTCCTACTGGTGAAAATGGAGTGAATTGGATCGACTTCTTGAGAGGTTACACAAAATGTTGTGGAAGAGCAGTGGCTTCAACATATTTCAACAATTTATTACGAGTTTTTTCCAAGACATGTTCCGAGGCTGGACTTCCCATGAATTTGCAATTTGAGCAGTATGATGATGATTGTAAGATTGGGGGATCATTATCGCCTCGTGAGGTGCTAAGGCTTCTTATGATTTGTTGGATACTCTCATGGGATTCTAGGTCATTGAAGTTGAATATGGGGAAGAGTAAAGGGAAATGCAGTCTTCCTGATATTTCTCACTTATTATTATCAGCTATTGATTCATGTGTGGAAAGTGATCATGAGTTGGATTTTTGGACTTCCGATGTTTCAAACTTGGATATTCAGCTTATGGCTACGAAAATTCATTCGTGGGCTTTGAAGACTGTACCAAATCTAGCAGATTGCCTAGCACAGTTCGTCCATTCAAGACTTTGCTACCTTGTCACCTGTGAGGTAGTCCCCTTGGCTAAAATACAGACACCTTACATTACGTACTCGGTGTCTCCAAGAAACATTATTATATAATCTAGTTTTATTTTCCCTAATTGCCCTACCTACAACTAATTATATCAAATTGAAATTTTCTTGTATATTTGTTATACTTGGAGGCAGAATGGCAGATCCATAAGTTTAGAAAAACTACATGTAAAATATTTTTACTGTTTTTTCACTCAAGAGGGCGACCATCCCCTGTCACCCCTCAATTGGTTCCCCAAATAAATAGGTATTGGTGGTTCCTTTCTTGTTCTGGATTTGTGCACTTTAGAATCATCATGAGGATATAATTTTTATCATGTCATCTTCATTGTATCATTTTTCTCTAGTTTTACGTGCACATGGGATTTGATTTTTGACAAAAAATTTGTTGCAATCTACCAATCGTAGAACAAATCAGAGTCATCTTGCTCTTCCGCACATGATAACCCGTCATCAACAAGTTCTGATACTAGCCTTTTAACTTCTGGAAGGGCTTGGGCAATCTCACTTACTGTGAGAAGTCCTATATACGAAGAAATATCAAAAGCTTGCTTCCCCAGTGACGATCCTGATGAGAAGAATGAAAACCTCATATATAGGTTTGTCCACTATCATTTTTGTTCTTGCATTACCTTCCCTCGGTACCTCTTGTATAGAATTTTTTTTTTGTGTGTTGAAGTCTGTATCATATCCTTGAATTTATTATTAAATCTAGTTTTTAACAGAAAAAGATATTTTATCATCTGAACACTGGTTTCTTATGTGAATCCCCTCTTATGTTTTGACTTGTAATATTACCATTGCATTTTTTAAGCCGGTTATCCAGAGTTCACAAGACATTTTAATATGGGTGTCTTTTGTAAACAACTTGCAGATCATCTCTTCATGGAAAAGGGCTGAACCGGTTTTGGTCAAATGTTGACGGTTACAATGGTCCATTACTAGTGCTGATTTCTGCTTGTGAGGATGCAAGCAGCGCTAGGAGATGGATCATCGGTGCACTTACTCATCAGGGTTTTGAAAACAAGGAATTATTTTATGGAAATTCCGGAAGTTTGTACACTTTAAGTCCCATCTTTCATTCATTAACATCTTCCGGTGAGTCCAGAGAACGTTAATTAGTTTGATGATACTATTAGATGCCTTGATATTTAGATTCTTTAGGTTGATCAGAATAAGACAAGTCTATTGATCACTATTTTGACAGGAACGGAGAAAAACTTGGTGTATAGCCATTTGCATCCGGCTGGTAGACTGTATGATGCTCATCCAAAACCAGTGGGAATTGCATTTGGCGGTTCTATGGGAAATGAAAGAATATTTATGGATGAGGATTTTGCTAGAGTTACTATACGTCACCATGCCGTTGATAAAACTTACCGACACGGTGCTCTATTTCCAAATCAGGTATAGTTAATTATCAGGGATTTCAATTGTTTTAACAATTTTCGAAAAAGAATGGTCGTGCTTTATTTGTGATGAAGGATTCATGTAACTCTGTAATCAGAGTTGGGCTCAGCTAAGAAAACGCAGTCGCCTTTTGCCCCTTGAGTCCATCCCTGCTTGCAGCCTCTCCGTGTTCTTGTGCTATGAATGTTTATATAATTTACTTTGGTGGTAATGATTGTCCTGTTGTTTTGTGTGGTTGCTTATTTTTGTGAGTGCTCAGGGTTTTTTGCCGGTTGAAGCTGCAGTTTTTGAAGTAGAGGTATGGGGATTAGGGGGCGCAACAGCCAGAGAAATTCAAGACTCGTATAAGAAGAGAGAAAATCTCTTTACAGAGCAAAGACGGAAGGTAACCACATTAGAGAGGTCGATAATCTGAATTAACAACGTGCGAGATTGGTGACATTTGCTTTTATCGAAATTCTTGCAGGTGGACCTGAAAACATTTGCTAATTGGGAAGATTCACCGGAGAAGCTGATGATGGACATTATGTCGAATCCTAACGCAGCCAGGAGGGAAAAACGATGAATATATTTCTCGACCCAGATAGTGTTGCGAAAAATAATCATCCAACATTGTGTAAACTTGCGTGAATCATAAATTGGGACACAATGTGGCGCTATGTTGTGTTAATAAAATTACAAGTACTCGTTTGATAAGAAATTCAATAAATCATTGGCATATTTGTTGTGCTGATATATAGATCATAGAATGTTTGCAGTTGTACGGTCTTCCAATTAAGAATAATCAAAATACCGAATATTAGAGTTGCTTTTGAACTCATCCGAATGTTGCTTCTCATATTCATCTGCCACCGTTGGCACCATCTTAGTTCAAAATTATTGGCGGTCGCAACATAAAAGAAAATACACCGATAAAAAAATATACAAAACCAATGAATTTTAGTACTTCACGAAGATCATCTACCATGAATTCCAAAACAAAATGAGTCTGTAACCCCAGCTTAAAATTATACAAAAGGTAGCTCAATGTTTCTCAGCTTAAGACTGAAAAAAAGAAAAATCATCCACATGAACTGATTCCCGTTGCAAAGAAGATGAAAAAATGGTTAAGACATAAACCATCACTCACTCAATCGATTCATGAAGATGGATGCACATTGAACGCTCAAGTACCAGTAATCTCTCTGTCGATTTTAACCCTCTTGGCACTTTGAACCTCTGGAACACCACCAATCCTTTGTTGGGACGACACATCATGCTGGTATGCACAATTAGCTCCATTCCTGCAACCCCTTGGGCTATTAAAAAAGATGCAAGGCTTCATTATCCTTTGTTTCGAGTCTTTTAATTTTGCCACATGCATCGGTTCTTCACTTGTCCCCAGTGGTTGGTTACTTTGATTAGCAAATTGAGGCAAACTTTCCCGTCTTTCTTCTCCATGTTGCTGAATGAGACTCTTGTAATAATTTACGTCCTTCACCAACGGAACTCCCTGAGAAGGTGCTGACATCACATCAGGTACAGAAGGCCGTACATTTCTGATAGGGGGGTAAAAAGGTATACTTGCTGTAACCGTTGAAGGGGCGATGATTTCTGGTCTTGAAAGGTGAGAAGAGAGTGGACCTCTTCTATCGATGACAAAGTTGACAGAATCAAATGAATGCTTGGGGGGTGACCTTAAATTGGGTGTGGGTGTGGGTGTGGGTGGGTACTGTGTGTTGGTAGATGGTGTATTATGCACTCCAACGAATGGCACGTTCTGCAAGCTGTATGATGGCAAATTAGATGAATGAGATGATAGCATAAGTTGTGTGCTGGAAGTTGTACCGGGTTGTCCTCCGATGACTGGCAGACACTGAAACTTGGAGGAGGGCATATTAGGCATTCCAGATGATGGCATATTCTGCGAACTGGAATAAGTGGCATGGTTTGTCAAGAGTTGCTCGACCATTTTTGGATTGCCGAGAATTTTCATAAGCAACTCTTGATCGATCAGATTATGTTGATCACCATTTGACAAGATTGAAGTCAAGGCAGCATGTGCAGCAGAGACAACATCGGGCTCCACATCTGTAGATAAAACTCCATTTGTGGTACTGCCATGAGATGAAATCGACGAATGGGGCAAGTGATTGGGATGTGAGCTTGCGAGGTGGCTGTTAGTTGCCACAGAGGTAAATGTTGTGTTATCCAATGCAGCAGCGTCCTCATCTTCAATTGGTGTGATAGGAACCACAGGAGTGTTTTGATAATTGGCAATTGAGTCTTCAGCACATTCTAATGCGGAAGGACTGATGAAAGATAGAAACTTAATGATTAATGCACAAAACAAAGGACATTGGAAGCATGAAAGATCAATCATCGACTAATTATCATACTTTGGAGGAATAGCTGAGGGGCGTGGATATACGGCTTCTAGAACTCTCATTTCTCGTTGATTCTGTGCTTCAACTTCTGTGCTCTCTTCCCCTGCAACCACTGCCCATTCACTCTTCACTTCAAACTGCGAAGAGTTGAAATGTGAGATTCAGAAGAATACAATACTTCTACATCCCTGGCACACATAAGCACCACACACATGCAGAAGCTCAACTTTCCCAGTGACCATCAATAATATCTCTCCCCTCTGTTACTCACCTGAGGAGAGGGTGACTATCGTATCGAGGAATCAATGCTCAGAAAGCCAACCGTGTTAGAACTATGACACTGTAAACTCAATATACACTTTGAATCCAAATTAGACTCTGAACTGAGAACATATTGAAGATTTAGGATTGAAATATGGACTAATAAGTGCAACATATTCCACAAGCCAATACCATAACACTATACATGAGTCGGTCGTGTGAAACTGTATATGAAATCGCAATGAGGACTTATTATTGTCAAAAAGATGATCCAAAGTTAAGAGAATCCCAGCTTCACCCCAGTCAAGTCAAATTTACAAGAGAACAAATAGATCCCGAGGAACATGAAAGAGTTTTCTACATCCTTAAAGATAATGGTTTAGCAATATATGGAGAGATAAAGATAAAAACGGTAGACTTACTCTTGGAGGCCATCTCCATGTAACTAAGGGTATTTGAGACAGATTAACTCTCCAAAGATTTGCAGGCTGGATTCCTTCAAAGCCTGGTGGTAAATTGTCATCGGTTCCTGCATCCCCTGACTGGTCTGGCCATGACGTCTTTGCCTGGAGGTGATCTTGTGTTCCCAATACCACTTGTGAGGGAGATTCTTCCGACAAAAACAACCTTACCTGACAAAAGGAAGGCACAAGTCTATTACATAGCAATTTAGGACGAGAATCAGTATATCTGTAACTCAACAACTATAATGGACCATGTCATTTGAGAGGACTTGATTGACACTATTCGCCAGAGAATGCCTAGTGTATTTTGATTGGATACAAACTCTACAGGCTACTTTAACAATGAGTAGATGGAGTTGAAACTACTAGTTTTACCAGAGAAAACAACTGTAGACCTAAGCACACAAAGCTGCACCAGATACAAAGATCGAGGGCACATGTGCAAGTTCCAACAAAGTGGACAACTAAACATATCACATCACTGAAAGTCCAACAATCGAATCCGGACTCCAATCTGGGACACACTTTCCGCACCTTCGCACACACACAGAGCCAATATCACTGAATTTCAAACGTAATTGATGCCGGACCAAAACGGCATGAATATTACAAATAAATGTATGAGAATAGCACATTCGCAAGGAAATGCACATGAAGTAAGGACCCAAGCACTTCACATCACTGATATCGCAAGTGAAAGAAAGATCTCTCACTCTCTTAGAGACGCACAATTAGCTCCAGCCAATGCATGAATGTTCTCCGCATCATCTATGTCATTAGCCATGCAGGAGATGCTAGAGACAGACACCAATTTGTTTCCAATTAAATTTGAGCAAGAAGAATCAATATGCTTTTTCCAGGATGAAATTATTGCAAATTGTCAATGCAGCATAAATCCATATACAGCAGCAACAAACCAAACAGCCAAAAGGAAAAATTCTCAAACACAATCACGGATCAAGTAAATGTGAAGTGTAGGAAATTAGGGGGCTAATTGTTAATATTTCTACCATACATCTGTCATAGAGAAGTACATTATCTTTTTCACTGTCTAAAGAGATTGGTGTAAAATCTGTAGCTGATTATCCATTCTTGACCAAATAGCAACAGATTCAGAAAATAAAAAGAAGTGAAAAACTGAAGCTCCCTTTAATCGGAAAACTTCATATAAAAGTAGCAATGGTTAAACATGCTTAACTCAGCTTGCTTATGTACTTAACCATGAAGAAGGATCGGCAAAGTCTATAACTTGTCCTGCCAAAAGCTACTTAAAATCCCTCAGCTAATTTTTGTTCTTCGCATTTCACTTTGCAGCAACGAATGACAAACAATAGCCACGAGACACCTGGAGTGTTCCAGATAGCACCATTTTGGTGTCAGTATGAAAATGATGTCACTCCAACTGAAATTTCATTTACTGTTTCCTCACAAAGTCCTACATTTATCACCTATTCAACTTTATTCTATGATGCCCTTGATTGATTTAAAACATAGAACTTCCCAACTACCACAAATCACACTTATTAGTTTTCGCCACATAATAAATGGACTAAGACTTGCACAAGGCACGCTCTAATCTTACCTTCATATATATTCAGTTCCACCAAAAATAATAAATATTATAATTTCATTTCATTCCATTCATATGCCAATACTCACATATAATGTTTCAATGAAAACGAGGCGACAATCAGCCATCACTACACTAGGCGTGCCCCCAGGAACTTAACTCAATCAACACAAGTACTAATTGGCGCAGTTCATTAATCAACCACATAAAATTTGATATAAAAAGCTAAACAAGACAACAATCTGGAGTCAGTATATGAAACCGCCAAATACCCGCCATAGATACTTGAAATTAGTTTATCTATTATCCAAAATCGTCAGTAACAAAATGCCTGCCTTGTAACAACTACCTCAGAAGATTTTCTTGGCGTCCCAACTATTTTAACTCATATATGATATACTAAAATTTTAAGAACGAGATTGCAATAATTAGCTACACTGAATCCTATATATAAACATCACAGATGTAATCATTAACGAACATTTAAGTAAATATATTTACTGGTATCAACACTTGACAATGATGCGCGACACTCATCAATTTCACTTTCAGCCCATTTCAGTAGCCAATTTTAAATTGTGAAAACACAGAGCATTGCTAAATACAAAAATGCACTTTATTTCCAAAGTTTCTTTTAGTTAAGATACGATGAAATGAAATTTAATCCATCCAGTTCGCTTTAATAATGTCCCAATCAAATAATTAAGTAAATTGTTGAAATTAACATTTTATCCGATATGGATTAACTGGATAAATTATTTTCCCAACCTTTGATTAGATTTTTAAGTTCATAAACGTCAACTTTTTCCCCTTGTGGATAACTATACCATAAAATTAGTTAGTGCAATCATTCAACAAGACGAAGTAACTGAAAAATCTTCAAAAGATTTACCTGACAAAGATTAACATCTGATGCCCAAGAGACCCTTTTCGATTTCTGCGATCCTCCCATTTTTTTCACAAGTAAATTAATTGGATTTAAAAAAATATATATATAGATACACGTCTTTTAAAATTCGATCGATTTTTGCAATAAAAACCCAAATTCCGATTTAGCAATCACTTATACAACAAAGATTCACGTTTAAATTTAATCGATTGCTTTTCAATTGTCTTCAGCCATACATTGACAGAGAAACACAGAGAAGAAAATCAGAGACGATGGGGGGACGGGGGAGTAGAAATACAAAGAAACCCTAGATCCTCTGATCCACTTTTTCTGCTTTTTGCCCATTTGCCCTTTCACAGTCATTTCATTACGTCACACGATCCTAGCGTGCCATATATATAATTGTAACTTGTTTTCGCAACACGCTCCAGTAGAGCGCGTGGTGTCTGTGAACGGATTAATTTCTTTCTCTCTTTTTTCAAAAACAATTAAAACACGGAACGAATTCATTGTTTCGGTTTCTTATTTGACCCGTGAAGTAAATTAAATTTTGTGAGAAAACATTTTAAAGAATCAAAGTTATCGAAAATATGCATTTGTTAATGGATTAAAAAAAATAATTTGGGAATAATTTAAGGGAGTGTTTGTAATCACTAAAAAAATAATTATTGAATTTTGACTTAAAAAATTTTAGTTAGTTTTGTGTATTTCTTAAATTTAAATTCAGCGTTAATTTAAATGAAATCCAAAAATTGGTGGTAGACGACTCTGAATCTACAAAAGTAATTTTAGTAACAAGTTAATATTAAAATCAATTATTTATCAAACATGATCAATTTCTCATTTAATTTTTTCATTTTTGTTTTTAAACACTTTTCAATTTTGATTTCATACTTATTCATAATTTATAAATTTAATCATATTTTTTAATATCATAATCTATTGCAAAAAATCAATAACTATATTTCAACACTTAAAATTGATCTTTCACCTAATACATCAAATCACTTGCTTTATTTCTCTTAAATTAAATTATCGTTTAAACATTATTTTATTATGATATCCTTATTATGAATATATGATATTTTCAAGATGAAAAAATAAACACTTTAGAACAAAATTTTTGTTTAAAATAGTTATCTTACAACCAAACAATGTTTACGATAAAAAATGATTGAGAACTTTTAAGTTTGTTTGTATTATTTGATAGAATCATACAAGTTTTTTTTAAAAAAAATTTGTAAAATAAATATATATGAGAATGTCATTTTTTTTAATTAAATAATTGACGAAGTTAAAAAAACAAAAGGTAGAATCATACAAGTTTTGTTACTAACAATAAAATGGATTTTTTAAAAAAAATATATAAATATTTTTATATATAAGCATCATAACAATTAATTTTTTCTTTAAAATGTACCGCACCGATTCTAGAGAATAGAGTCATAAGACACGTGAATCGAAAGCAAATCATGCAAACAGTTTTGCGAAGGTATCATTAATAACTGCGACAAAGTTCAACACATCTCTGTAATGGCAACATTTCATGTATATCTCAAGTTTAAAGTCAATACAAGATTAAAAGGCATTAACCATTGGCCAAACACAAGTTAAAAATCAATCAAACTCTCGGGGAAAAAAAAAGAAGCAACTCTCAGACAGATTGAAAGGGGGAAAAAACAAAATAACAAAATTGTGACTCGTGAGTAGTAAATTACATGCAATCTCAGAAACTCTATATATATCCAACGGAAAAAAGAAAAAGAATATGGTACCAATGCATCATCTTTCCTCCATCGAGTACCCAAGATTTTTTATTACCTCCTCCATTTGCGGTCTGATACAATTAGGACAAGCAGTGAGCAGATATGGTGGACACCAAAGAAATAAAATTTGGGTGCGAACAGATCAACGTTATTAATCATGGATATAACGATCTTGGATGCTTAGGACATTTATTTCAATAGGGGCGAGATGCAAATGAGATTGCAAACCGTTAAGTAATTATGATGAGTTGAAATCACCCAAAATCTAACTTTCAAATTCATTCTCAAATCAAAGTGAAATCCATCACAATTTAAGATGCATTTAGAACGAAACAGGGACTTGAAAGTTCAATTTAACCACATTGATTCATATATAAATGATTTCAAATTATGAAATTCAAATGCATTCAAACAAATGGGTGTATTTAGATTGCATATAGATGGACGAATTTGATCATGGCGGATAGTTTTGAAATTTGAATCTCAAATGGCATTAATGTTGAGTGCATTTGAAAGCCATTATAATTGTTAATATAAAAGCTTGAAGTGAGAGACTTTGAACTAATAAATCCCCCATATCAACACTACCGAACAACTAAAATGAATTTCAAATCATGAAATAAATCCGTTATTTCAAATGAATTGATCTGAGAATGGATTTAAAGTTGAGTATATCTGAAAACCCTATAGTAAGTAATCGAAGAGTTTAAACTTAAAGGCAATGAATTTGAAATACCCTGTGTGAAAAACTTCCAAACTACAATAGCTTTGGAATCCTATTTCAAATGACACAATATACATCCACCATCATGTTGAATTTTGATTAAAGTTTTTAAGGAATGAAAGTGTTTCAGGTAAGGATTTCAAATGACACTAAAGTTGGATTCATATAAAATCCATTACTTATTAATACAAGAACATAAATGGTGGAAAATGTTTGAAATCCACCCGAATCAAAATCATCTAAACATCGCAGACAAAAGAAAATTTAGATGATACCTTGAGGAGAATGAGTTCCGTTTCCCTTAGCATTCTGCTGTGCCGGAGACAAAGTACGCTGAATACGAGGAGATCCATGTCTTCCATTTGAACCAGGTAGAGATCGTCTCTTTTTGATGTAGATATCCTTCTCATGCAAGTCAGGACTAGATCGTGGAGAGCCACTTGGTATAGCTTTCGCTCTTGCAGATTCAGTTGCTTGCATGTAGCTTGGGAGAGAGTTACTGCTACTACTATCTCTTGGTTCTTGATCAGCATTATCAGGTTTTGCTGAACCAAAAGAGCTTCGCCTTTTTACAGGTTTGTGCTCCTTTGGTAACTGCTCCATGCTACTTCTTGAAGCCGAATCCTGATTAGAGTTCGGAAGGGATTTTTTATCAGCTGATAAGGACTTATTTTTATAACTTGACTCACTTTTTTCCCCTCTTTTTTTCTTCGGTTTTGAAGAAACTACGCGAGTAGGAGTTGCTTGAGATTCAGTGACAGTTGTATGGCTTCTTGGAGATGCTTCAGGGGATTGCTTGTGTAACAGGTGGCTTGCTTCAGATCCCAACTCCAGCTGCAGGCCACTTAGATCTGGCTCTGGCTTCTTTTCTAATGGTGGCGAGTCTGTGGGAACCACAGAGTTATCACATTCAACAGTAGCTGAGTTACCACTATCATCCCTAGGCAAATGATTAATATTTTTGTGTGATTGATCAGGTTCTAGGATGCTGGATATCCCATTGATGTCAAGAACGAAATTTTCTCCACTTGTCGAATGGTCAGACTCGTCAGCAATTTTTGGGTTCTGTTTAATGTCATTGACTCCAACCTCTGACCTATCAGGTGAATCGAGGGTCGATGAAATAGAAAGTTCAGTCCCACATTCCGAGCCACCTATTTGACCAGCTGGAGCATTGGAAATGGGATTTTTTTCTGCTGATTCAATCCCTTGAGACCTAAATGGTTGTTGATCCGTAGAAGTAGAAACCTTATCATCCAGGTCGTACTCGATATCATGATCCAGGTTGGATGAAGACTCTAGCATAGCATTATTGGCAGCTGAACTCAGTTCTTCAAATTTTGACTGGGCAGCAAGAAAAGTGGGGTTACTTGCCTCCCTTGATAATTTCTTGGTATCAATTTCAGGTTGTTCGGAGGAAAAATTATTCACATCTGGTAAGTCAATTTCATACACTGTTTCTTCCTTATCAGGGAGAGATTTTGCGTCCACCTCCAAATTCAAGTCTGTTTCCGTTATCTCAATACAAGCAGGTTCTGATATTGTTTCAGCCTCCAAATTTATAACTGTTTCTGTTACAACATGTGTTAAATCTGATTTGTCAATGTTCTGTAGGTCAGGATGGCTGGAGGAAGGCGAGGTTGATTTGCACACTTGGAGATCTACGTCATCTTCCTCGCAACTGATTAAATCATTGTCATTTACAGATGCTTCGACTGATGCTCTCAACCCAGCTAAGTTTGTTTGCTCGGGATAGTGATCAGATGGAACTACACAGTCCACTTTGCCTTCAGAGTGCTCAAGATTATTCTTTTCTAGCAGCTCTGCACCTGATCCAGAGTCCAGTACCTCGGCATTGCTCACCGATGAAACTGACATCCATCTTTCCAGCCATTTCCAGGCCGAGTCCGATCTCAAGGGGTCACACTTGATGTTGATAGATTTGGACTTAGGTGTTGATTCCAACAGCTTACATTAAAATTCGGAACACACATCAAGGTCTATATTAAGTAAATGTATGTAGTATAGATGAAAGCAAAATACAAGGAAAATCCAAAATATAGAAGTGTGTCAATGTTCATTTACCTGACGGGCAAATCCATTGCTAAGTAATTTCTCGATGGAAATGTAAGAGAGTGAAAGATTTGTTTTTGCTTCTCTTTCACTCCTCTGAAATGAAGACAATGTAGCACAAAAAAAAATCAAGAAAAAGAAAGGGACATAACATGACACTCATTTGGTTCTCCTTCAACAGTGTATCAGAAAATATGACTCAGTTCCGTACGCAACATGAATCTAGTTGATAGAGAGGGGGGTGATAGTGTGATACTTAAATTCATGATACAAATCTCGTCTCTAAAAATATAGAATTTAACTAAAACACAATTTGCATCACTATGAACAAACAATCAAACACTCATCATACAAAATTAACACACTTTCTAGATCATTGCCCATCTGCCTTTGGACCTGCAGAATGTCACTGAGTCACTGCACAATCAGCGTAATTTCAAAATTGGGGGTTCACGGGCATTTAGGAATGTCCGGAGTAACAATGTGAAACCAATGAACAAAATACTACTGCGGCAGGGGGATTTTGAATGGGATACTGAAAATTAAGAAAATAAATTATATATCACTACCGGATCGGGATTATTCTTTCCCCTGCTTGCATTTTGCTTCTCAAAATCACATGATTCTTCAACAAGTAGGCGAGCACGGCGAGCTCGAACAAGAACCTGCAATTTGACAATGGCCTGAACACACCTAAGAGTTCCCACAGCATGCCTTCGAACTAAATGTCCCCGTATAGCTGCTTGCAATTTTATTATGTTCTTCTGCTTTGATAGCAGTCTTTGAGCCTAGCAAGTGATAAAAAGAATATGATATAATATTGCCCAACAGACTTGAGAGATAAGAATTATAACAGTAAGTAGGCAAACCAGAGATCGCCTGATAGCAGCCTGGATTACATTTATACTGGACTCGTCATAGGTTGCATTGGCACTGGAGCCATCCACGATCGTACTGGACTCATCATAGGTTGCATCAGCAGTAGAGTCATCCACATTATCAGCTATCGTGTCTAATATCTTTATATTTGGTTGAGCAGACAACTCAGTCTTCTCTTCTTTCCCTCGAATTCCAGAGGACTTCTCTTGAGTAGTCAAGTTAGACTGCATAAGGACGTTGACATCTGTAGATTCTGGACTTTCCTTTTTCACAGATGAAGGAGCTTCTAAGATGATGGTGTTACTCAATACTCGATGTCTGGCAGATCTCTTTCGAAAACTCCACCCGCGCCTCTCATCTGAACTCTTGCTCTGCAGTATTCAAAAGTTCGCAAGCGTTATCTCATTTAGAAAGTGAAATATAAAAATCAACATGAACTAGTGAACAAATTTAAACATATTCATTATTGACTAAACTATAATCAAGACACACAGAGGCGGCCACTAGTACTTGTTCCAGCAGCAACAGCCAACTGCATTTTCTACACAACTGAAATTTACATGGTCTCAAATTCCAAGTGCGTGCTTAAGAGAGGAAGAATTGCACGGAGTATTCAATTTTGGAAATGAAACAACAAAATATTCCAAATAGCAAAGACGCAGGTCCGATCATGAAGTAGCATTTCACTTTTTAAAAAAGAAAAACATCAGTTACTGCAACAGCGTCGACCATCACGTGTTCACAAAGAACAAGATCAAACCAAAAAATCGCCAATTCCGGTGACGCAAATTGCTACTCGAAGTTTCGATCGACTAGATTAAGAAGCAGAGTAATTGAGCTAGTGAAGTCTGTTCACAGCGTTGAATAGTACCAAAACCAAAAGTTCAATTCAAGAAAGGACACCTGAAAGCCAGTTTCACAGATCCTAGTGTTCACAAACATAGATTCGAGCATCCAACCAATCAAACAGAGAAGCTCATCCACATATATTAAACTAAAAAAGGGATCGAATCAACTCAAATCAAGTCAAAAGCAATCCAAGCAAATGCAACTAACCAGATGAATAAATAACTTCAAAAACAAAAACGAACTCAAAAACTCATATTCTAAAAATAGAAACGCTTGAAATTCTTCAAAAAAAAGCAGATTCAAACAAGATATGAACGGATACGCACTTCCGGCGCTTGCAGATCCTCATGATCGACTGAATCACTTCCGCAGGCAATTATCTTGAAGCATGCTCCACTTGATTTTACCATTATCGCTCTAAAAACTTGTGAGGTACCCTTTCCCTCTCTAGAAATTCGATTTTATTTCTTTTACAGTTTAAACACGTATGGTACTACTTTATTAGACTTAGATGTTTATTTTGGAAATGGAACAGAGAGATAAATAAATAAATAAATAAAGTGAATGTGCGGACGTCAATTTCTACCCCTAAATCTGGTTTACTTGAGGGTTTGGATTCCGTGTTTTGCACGGAGGCAGGGGAGTTCCGTTTCCTTTTCTGGAAGAGGCTTTCTTTCTTTCGTTTTTTTTTTTATGGTACCACGTTATCCATTGGAGAGTGACGTGGATATATTTCTCTATATTTTATCATTTATTTTGATGTTTTGATAGTGAGAGAGTAGGATCACAAAGATACGAGACAAATGTCTCTGTTAAAATTTGGATGCATAAGTTGCTCTACCAACATTTTTTTTCGTTTTTTGTAATATTTATTTGAAGAAAAAAACGTATTAGAAATTCATCAAAGACAAAAACTTGTGTGAGACGGTTTCACGTATCGTATTTTGTGAGACGGATCTCTTATTTGGGTCATTCATGAAAAATTATTACTTTTTTATTCTAAGAGTATTACTTTTTATTGTGAATAGCGGTAGGGTTGATTCGTATCACAGATAAATATTTGCGAGATCGTCTCACAATAAACATACTCAAATAGTGTTTCTAAGTGAATAAAAAGACCAATCAATTGAAACTTTGGACTGCCTAATCTTGTGCGCACGAAACGCAATCTGTTATATATGGGAATAAATTATAAACAGTTGAGATTTATTAAATAGTTGTTTACGTAGTTACGAATTGACTGCGGCCGATGCCTCAAATCTGGTGTGGTGTCTTTAATCGACCAATCCCCTCATTATGAATTAAATTTGGTAAATAGTATGATGCCCCCAAAATATTCCACTGCGCTTGAGTTTTCATCCCGAGGACCTTAAACGTAACCTGTCGAGCACGACTTGTCCGAATTCGATACCATCTATAAACGAGCTCAGCCGTTCTTCTTGAACACATTGGTTGAGCACCAAGCCCAGCCGCACCCCTAAGGACCGAGCCCTGATGCTCGGTCGAGCACTGTCACCAATGTAGGTCTCGGCCGAGCCCGAGGTAGAGCTCGGCCGAGCACTAGTGGCCGAGCACCAGGGTAGGACTCGGCCGAGCCCTGGCGTTCGTCCGAGCCCGGGTAGCCGAATCACACGTATCCGAGCCCAATCATCGCTCAGAGCAGGGTTCTGTCAAGCACAGATGCTTGTGATATGAATCTCAGGCCCAAGCTTGTTCCTATCCTAAGAACTTTGTCACATGTCAAAAGCGTGAATAATCTTTAAATAGGCTAGAATCTCGCCGTATGATTAGATGTGACGAGGAATCCGGCCCGGACTGACAGTGATGGGAGAAGAATTTAATTTTATAAGGAAATTTACCTAAAATAGACTTCGGCACGGTATGGGAAGAAGTTCTCTCAACCACTATAAATACCCATATATGTTTCATGGTTAAAGAAAAGAGGATATTAACTTTCACCTATCACATCTTCCCATCTCTCTGTTCCTAAATCCGATCAAAAGGTCGAAGTGGTCGTGTCGGAAAAATTTTCGACACCTTTCAGTACACATTAGTCTGTATAAACCGGTGGTGCTCTATCCGCTCCAGTTCAAACATTGTTGATCTGAAGCTCAAGCTCACCAGACCGGACCCAGGAAAAAGTTGGTATCATCAATTGGCGCCGTCTGTGGGAACGTTGAAAAAGAGATAGGATGGCAAGTACCAGGAGTCGATCGGGAGAGGACAATCAACCAACGTCCAACATGGCAGAACTCGTCCGACTAATCACGACGACTGTCGAACAGGTCTTGGCCCAAAGACCAGACAACAATCCTCCTCCAGGAGAGGATCGTGAAACTCAGAGACAAGAGATACAAAGATTAAGGGAGGAGATGGAACGTCTTAGAGAAGAGAGGAATGCACCCCCTCCTCCACCCCTTCTGGCTCGGGGGATCCCTTTCTCGGCCGAGATATTGGCTGCCGAATTGCCTCAAAATTTCAGATTCCCTAACGTCGGAGAATACGACGGCTCGGGGGATCTCGAATTGAAGTGCCATCTGCTCAGCCCAAGCCACTTTGTCCTCCAAGACCTGTGCATGGGCTCGGATAGCTTCGATTTCGGCTAGGAAAGCCACCTTCTCTGCCTCACTTTTCGTGTGAAGATCCTCCATCCGCTTCATAAGTTCCCCATGTCGACTGAGGACGTCATTCATTGATTTTTGGGAGGAACTAGCCATCTCCCGAGCTCCACATATCCGACCACTGACTTCGCCTCCCCAAACCAGAGCCTGCGAAGCGAAAGGCACATGTTCAAAAAAAAAAAAAAAACTATTGATGCGAAAGAAACAAAACTAGTTACCTGCATAAAGTTAAGGGACATAGCCTCTATGGCTTGAAGGTCGGTGGCAGCCTTCACGATGGCAAGATCTTCAGAGGATACCAAATGCCGAACAAAACTTAGGGCTTCCGGTCCGGAAGGATGGGCTATGAAAGAAGTCCCATGGTCGAGGGGTGCCTCCAGCTCAACCTCTTCGGAATCATGGTGGTCATGAACGGGGAAGAACTGTGTGTCCTCTTCCCAGAGCCTTGGGGGGTCGGGAACGAAGTAGTGGTCATGAGAATCTTCTTCATTGGCTGGCTATCAGACTCCATGGACACCTTTTTTTGTTTCACTTTGGCCTCAGCAGTGGAGGATTTTGAAGAGGCTCATATCTCAGCTTTTCTCCTCTTCATGTTCTGAAGCATTTCCGACTTCATGATCCTTTCGTCTGTTTAAAAAAAAAATTAAAAAAAAATAAAGAGAAGAAAATGAAGATGTTGGGAAAGGGGAGACATAAAAAGCAAAAGAAACATGGAGTCGGCATAATATTGGTTTTCAATGGAAAAGTGGAGGAAAATATACCTATGTCCCCCTCCACTTCGACTCCTTTTCTGCAGAACCTAATTCACAAAGAAGATCATCTTGGACCAGGCTCTTGACGTCAAAACATCTTCCCGAGATACTAGCGAGGAAGCGGGTCAGGTCGATGGCACGCCTAGGTACGGGAGGATCTCTAAGGGTTAACTGCTCGGCCCAAGCCATATCGCAGTGCCAAGGAAGAGGCTCAGACTCTACATAAAAATATATGTTCATCCAACCTTTGTGGGATGAAGGGTTCCCGCCCAAAAAATCACACCCGGGCTGGGGTGATAGGTAAAACCGACCAATTTTTTTTCTTTTGATTTTTACAAAGCGATCTAAGAGGGCTACGGAGAGGGGTATATCAAAATACCTAAGCAATATTCATAAAGTCAAAAGCGTGCTAAAGGAATTGGGAGCTAGTTGACTAGGGCATATAAGATAGTGATCACAAAGGCACTGAACTATCCCGGGGATAGGAAACCGAAGACCCATCTCCAGTTGGTCCAAGTAAAATGTGCAATATCCGACGGGGTGGAGATGAGCCCTATCTGTAATCTCGGAGATATGAATATCAATAGCCGAAGGTAATCCCGATAACTCTCTAATCCTAGGGACATCATCATACCCTAGGACCGAAGCCTTAATTTCATACCAAGGAAGCTCCACCAAAGTCTTCGAAGGGGAGGGGGAAGAAGTGCCTATAGCTTCATCCATGCCTTAACCAAAGTATTACAATTAACACAGGAAGAAGAACTTACCAAAGTGGTCAAGAAGAATAGAGTTGGGAACGAGATTTTACCGAACTCAAGACAGTCGGCCGAACCGAGAACGTCGAAAGGGCCGAAGACGCTTTGTAACTTGGAGAGAAAATGAGAGAATGGTGAGATTTTAGAATGAAATGAAGGCCCTATTTATAAGAAGGTCAGACGAAGGAGAGCCGTCCGATTAAATCAAGAATAGACGGCTAGGATCATGCCTGTTCAAATGCCTCGGGAACCGCACCACCGTCTGATCCTAGCCAACCAAAATCTTGCAAATGACTTGAACGGTTTAGATCTTCTCGCAACCAATGTTGAACTCAAGGGCTTCAAGATCAATCATAGCAATTCACTGATCTAGAATTCAATACTTCTTTTAGACCGCAAGGGGGGTTACTACTGATGCCCCCAAAATATTCCACCGCGCTTGAGTTTTCATCCTGAGGACCTTAAACGTAACCTGTCGAGCACGACTTGTCCGAATTCGATACCATCTATAAACGAGCTCAGCCGTTCTTCTTGAACACGTCGGTTGAGCACCAAGCCCAGCCGCACCCCTGAGGACCGAGCCCTGATGCTCGGTCGAGCACTGTCACCAATGTAGGGCTCAGCCGAGCCCGAGGTAGAGCTCGGCCGAGCACCAGGGTAGTGCTCGGCCGAGCCCCTGTGGCCGAGCCCTGGTGCCCGGCCGAGCCCTGGCGCTCGTCCGAGCCCGGGTAGCCGAATCACACGTATCCGAGCCCAATCATCGCTCAGAGCAGGGTTCTGTCAAGCACAGATGCTTGTGACATAAATCTCAGGCCCGAGCTTGTTCCTATCCTAAGAACTTTGTCACATGTCAAAAGCGTGAATAATCTTTAAATAGGCTAGAATCTCGCCGTATGATTAGATGTGACGAGGGATCCGGCCCGGACTGACAGTGATGGGAGAAGAATTTAATTTTATAAGGAAATTTACCTAAAATAGACTTCGGCACGGTATGGGAAGAAGTTCTCTCAACCACTATAAATACCCATATATGTTTCATGGTTAAAGAAAAGAGGATATTAACTTTCACCTATCACATCTTCCCATCTCTCCGTTCCTAAATCCGATCAAAAGGTCGAAGTGGTCATGTAGGAAAAATTTTCGACACCTTCCAGTACCCATTAGTCTGTATAAACCGGTGATGCTCTATCCGCTCTGGTTCAAACATTGTTGATCTGAAGCTCAAGCTCACCAGACCGGACCCAGGGAAAAGTTGGTATCATCATAGTAATAATTAAATCCTTGTCAATTAGGACGTTATTAGCTGTAATTGCAATTTAAATAACATCGCTTGTATGGTTGTATCGTTTGTTAATTTATTCAACTCCCACGCTTGCAGACGGAAACTATTTTGATATTTTGTTAGTAGTTTACAATATATAGTTCAATTTAGCATCATCTCCCTTTTTATTCCCTCTCATTACCACACAATTAAATTTTTTTTTTAGGGAAAATGATTTTTTTCATTAACTTGCCCAGTTTTGGGTTATGCTCCACTAAATTTTCAAATTTTGATTTGTTACACTAATTTTTAATTTTTGACTATTTTGGCCAACTCGATAACGTAGTACTGTAGTAGCGATAGACAAATCAGCAATTTCTTATTCTACATCATCATTTTCCTGTGTCACGTTAGCATTTTCTGTTCCTAAGTCAGCACTCATGCGAAATAGGATTGAAAGCCAAACAAATTTAAAGTTATAAGTGCAGCAAAATCAAAAATTTGAAAATTTAGTGATCAAAACCAAAAAATAGACAAAATTAATAGACAAAAAAAAGTTATTTTCCCTTTTTTTGGGTATCGATTGTGGTATTAAGCTAATAATTAATAGGAGTGATAGCAACATAATGATAGACAGATCCAGTTGTCCTGCTGGGAATAATTCATGTGAGGTCCAGTATGGATGCACAAGTAGCTATGACAAACTATTGTTCGTTGATGATTTGATTATACCAATTAATCAAATTTACCAATATTCAGTGCATTACATATTAATTTAGAGAAAAACTTGTGTGACACGGTCTCACGTGTCGTATTTTATGAGACAGATATCTTATTTAGGTCATCCATGAAAAAGTACTACTTTTTATGCTAAAAATATTGCTTTTTATTGTGAATATCGGTAGAGTTGACCCGTTTCACAGATAAAAATTCGTGAAACCGTCTCATAAAAAACCTAGTCACATGTGTGTTACACAGCACATAACAGAAGATATTTATTTATAATATATATACGGTAGATTAATGAGACAACTAGTTTGTCAGCACGTGCCAGGACTCAATGGGCGGCCATGTTACGTGCACATGCAAGGTCTCCATAATTTCATCAATTTACGATATATGAGATTTAATTTTATACCGTATCGATTCAAATATATTTTATATGCTTATTTTAATGGATCACTATCATTAATAAAAAAATTGAAATTCTTTCATCAAATCATTTAATAAATTAGAACTTTTCTGTAAATCAAATCCTCAACTCAATCATAACCTAAATTATTGATTGCTCATGTCATGGTTCACTAAGTGGATAATTTATTGTTGAATAAAAAATCTGGTTTATCTGTTTTTAGTATATAATCTATAAATTTTCAAGTGGGAAGAATTTGTGTGCATAAAACATAAAAATAATAGAATCAAGATTCACACACAAATTTACGTAGAAAAAAAAAATATCCAGCTAAATGAAAATTTTTATTGATATATTTTGCAAGCTAAAGATTTTCATATTATACACCGATCTTCATCATTTTGCTTTTAATTGAATAAATTATTATTTGAAATATAAATCTGAAGGTCGTCTGAATTTTGACTATCCATATCATCTTCTTATTAAAATTTATGAATGAAAAAACTTGTGTGAGACAGTCTCACGGGTCGTATTTTGTGAGACGAATATCTTATTTGAGTTATCCATGAAAAAACATTACTTTTTATGCTGAGTATTATTTTTTATTGTGAATATCGGTAGGATTGACATGTCTCACAGATAAAGATTTGTGAGACCGTCTCATAAAAGACCTACTCTTTATGAAATTATACCCAATGTTATACCATTCACATCCTTTATTCTTAATAACCTGCTAGTGTACATGACACGAACGATAAATTTTTATATAACAATCTTATTTATATATATTACAAGTGCAATAAATTTTTGTTTTATATTATCAGTAATTGGATCAAATAAAAATGATTGGAGATAAGGTAATAGTCATGAGTAAGTGCTAATATATTATTGGAGAGTAATTTAAAAGAAAATAGAGATTTGAGTTTATTTCTTAAATTTAGTTGAGTAGGTCTCTTGTGAGACGGTGTCACAGATCTTTATCTGTGATACGAGTCAACCTATCGATATTCACAATAAAAAGTAACTCTTTAATGTTTGAGCTTGGTTCGTTTATAATCGAGCCGAGCTCGAGCTTTATTTAACGAATATATGCATGGCTCACGAGCTTATTCAAGCCTTTATCGAGCCTAAACAGGCTTAATAAATATGAATTATACATTTAAATTTTCATTAAAGTAATTAAAAAATAAATTATATATTTAAAGAAAAATATATTATTCTTATTAAAATTTGTAAATTTATTATAATAAATAAATTTAATAGATTTTTCTATATATTTCATAAATAATATGCAAAATCAATAAATCAAATATCAAAACTATTATTTTTTCATCTAAAAGATTACTAATGAACTTACCAGCGAACATGTTCACGAGCTAACGAGCCGAATACTGTAAAGCTTGAGTTTGATTTGTTTATCTTAACGAGCCTCATTAAACGAGCTCAAACGAGCTTTTATCGAATCGAGCTTCGAATAGCTCACAAACGGTTTGGTTCGTTTACATCCCTACTTATAACGATACGGTATATGGAATATAAATAATTCATTGCATGGGGTACAACGACGAATTTGAAATTTTGAATTGCCCCGACAAAGGAGTTGGATTGGTTCTATTCTAGATTTTCTTTCCCAGCGACAAAAGAAATTATATGCGACAAATTTTGCACACAATAAATGGGAGCAAGTGTATGTAAATTTGTATGTGTATAAGTTGAAAATTTGCCCTTATAAAAGGCTATAGCAGTGCAAGCTCCAAATCCAACATTGCAAAAAACAGATAATGTAGGGAGGATATTTGAAAACCGTCGCTAAATTGAACTTTTCCACGGTTTTTTGAAAACGTAGGCAAATTACGACAGTTTTTATAATTCAATCGCTAATTTAGTGACATTTTTTCAAAAATCGTCGTTGCATTAAATTTGACCACGATTTTAACAACAATGGCCAAATTTCCACAGTTTTTGAAACACGTGTGCAAATTAACGATAGTTTAGTTTGAAACCGTCGTTAATTTATGCACGCTAATTTATGCAAACCGTTGCTATAATGCGACGGAATATGAAAACCGTCACATCAAATTGAATATCGATGGTTTTGTCAATAATTATGTTGCTAATTGCGACAGAATTATTTAACCTAATTTCTGTCATATTTTCAAGTTACGTAGTAAACACAAAACGCGTGTAAATACATGACATATCATATGTATCAAAGTCATTGACATAACTCGAACATGCAACAAATTTATTAAAATCTACGGTCGATCTCGCCGAAAGTACTTACTCATAGAGGCATTGAATAAAATCTAATGGTGGATGGGTCGTTAACATGGCATCGAATTATTTGAGTTATTTTTATGGTATGATTTCTTCAACTTATCATTTGTTTAATAGTGGAGTGAGATTCTTGTCTTAGTTCTTAATGCTTTTATCTTCTTCTGCTTCAATGAGTGGGCTACCTTCGCTACTTCTTTTATCCTTTGTGTTTGTGTAGCGATAAAGTCTAGTCCCGTGGCCACGGCGAAGCCAAGCAAGTGCAAAAGTAAAAGCAAATAGAACAAATTGTATAGGAAGATTCACTTCTTTTTTTATCATTATTATCCGAACTCAAACTACAAACGAAACCCAATAATAAAATATTAAAATTAGATTATAAGTCAATAATTGTTGCAAGAAATTCCACATCAATTTTGGACCATTTTTATATTACAAGATTTAAGTTACGTTTCCCTAATTCAGGTGGATTGATTGAAGGTCAAATGTCAAGATCGAGTGATTAATTGCTTGTAGGTGAAATATGTGCTTTCTATCTGTAAAATTTGGAATTTTTTTTTTTGGTACAACAGCCCTTTAGCATCATAAAATGAACCTTTTTCAAAAGAGAAGAAGTTGTGGAGCCATCGTCATGAGCAAAAAGCTCGAATGGTTACAAAATGTAAAGTAGATGCTACGTTCCCATCACTCTTCCTAATTAACTGACAAAATCAAACTGAATTATGGTGAGTTTATATATATATTTTTTTAAATGAAAATATTGAAAAAAGGAAAATAAATTTATCAGGATATATTTGAATATTTTTTATTAAAACGATTTGACATGTATCTCATCTCATATACCAAACGATACTTAAAAATCTAAAACTTTACGAACAATTACAGGATTATGGATTGTAAATCACCCAAACAAATCGATTGAACTTTTGCAGATGATTTCAAATACTCCGTTTTTAGTTTCCTCCATCTAAACGCTACGTCAATTTCAAGAAAACTAATTTTATTGAGAAAAATGGTTCCTCCATAAAAAGATAAACCCCTTTGAAAGTGCTAGCTTTTTTATAAGCATGGTAACATATTGAACGACAAATTAAGTTTAAGTTTCTATATAAAAATATATCCACAATGTACTGTATATGAAAACGATGTGACCAAAATTTCAGACAAAAACCAACACGATGGTGCGGGGATATGGTTTAAATCGGGAGCAGGTTCCAGATCATCAACAGGGAGATTGGCTGCTTTTTCGCATGTGTGTGCCCGCGAGCATGCACTTCAAGAGACGACCAATGATTGATGACATCAAACTAATAAAAGGGATCTGAGTGCGGAGATCTCATCTGTGAGAACGAGAATTAGAGAGACTCGGCATTGTTGAGCTCTATTACCCGTAATTGTTTAATTGTCAGTAAGCGTCCCCTTGACCTCCAAATCCCAGAAATCCTTCAGGCAGGATGTAGTATGCTTTGTTGTTCCATATCGAAAGCTAGCATAAGTTGTTTAGAATTGGTTTTACTGTAGTCGATAAGATCAAAAATATGCTTACTCTGACTTTTGCAATACCAGAATGTGAAATGAAGGAGAACTCTCAAGTTTGTAAGGCACACAGAGAGCAAGATACCATGTTTCCTAAAATTACAAGGGTGGGAACTTGGAATACTGCACTTCTCATGTACAATTGGATTTTTGGTCCCTGAGCTGTAGGACGAATGAATTTAAAACATAAGAAGCTCAACTAATCTTTTAAGGAATATAAGAAATGGTTCAATGCAATGGCCTAGGTAACAAAAAGCATTCTCTTGAAGCCTGGAGGACGAACAGCGTCTCAAAAGAGTGAGTTATTAATGTCATTATAGTTGGTGCAACTACAAACCGCATTGACAGCACCACCAGGAAAAATGCACTGGCGTGGTACAAGCATGTCTAGCACGTCAGGAGCTCAAAATAGGGAAATGGACATACTTTCAGATTTGTGAAGGATCGAAAATCTTGTCGCACCTTCACATGGATGAAACACACAAATTTACAGCTTCAGTTAGGAAATATAGACCAACTAAATTGGAAACACTTTACACTATTTTTCATTTAACGTTGCAGTTCCTTTTATGGCCTATATTACACTGTGAAACGTGAAAATGAGACACTGTCGAAGGAGATGCAAACTGAACGTCCCTTGTTCGTTCCATAGAAATATGATCATACCATTTGGTTTATTCTTTCTCAACTATTGCTCAAATGATCTTGTGAACGATTTTTGTAGGTTGTTTCTTATGTCACAAAGCAAAGTGACACCGGAAACGTCGAAGTCAACGATTGCTTAATAAGCTTTAGAGAATAGAGAATGATAATGAATGATCATATTTAATAAATTCTTTAAGCAGCTTCATGAGCTTAACCCTCTGTGTTTGCCACAAATTGTCAGGCTTCCATAATTAAACAACATGACCCATTGGCCTGATTATAGAAAGTTGGGTTTGAGTCCAAAAAGATAACCGACTTGGGTCATCATAATCGGGTTATAACCCATCAGATGTAGGAATCGGAAGTGGAACGAGCTATTTACTACAACGTGGCTGTGACAGTACTACAAAGAAATATCAATCAAGACCTCTAAGTTTGTTGAGTAGTTGATGTTGTGATTATTATCGTATTTTGGAGAACTCAGATGTATCGAACCAGCATTTGATGGCAAATATGTCAATTCACGGTTGAATGTCAGTCGCATATAAATGCTTCCACTTGCCAAAAGTCAACCCCATACAAGTATCGTATACCCGTAGTTGAAATGCACCGAATATCCGAATCTCTGCTGAAATCCATTCCAAGTCGATCGGAAAATGTCGTCAACCTTCAGCGGCGATGAAGCGGCGCCATTCTTTGGCTTCCTCGGTGCTGCCGCCGCTCTCGTATTCTCCTGTGAGCTAAACTTCACGACCCATTCTAATTTTTTCGGATCTAAGTTTTTGTTCCAATTATTTCAACTTTGTCTTTGTAGGTATGGGAGCCGCGCACGGCACGACGAAGAGTGGTGTCGGGGTGGCGTCCATGGGTCCATAGGTTTGATGCGGCCAGAGTTGGTGATGAAATCCATTGTGCCGGTGGTTATGGCTGGTGTCTTGGGTATTTATGGTTTGATCATTGCTGTGATTATCAGTACTGGTATTAACCCCAAGGCCAATTCTTACTACTTGTTTGACGGCTATGCGCATCTTTCTTCTGGACTCTCTTGCGGTCTTGCTGGCCTTGCTGCTGGTATGGCCATTGGCATCGTCGGAGATGCTTGTGTCAGGTATGCTACTTTTCCTCTACTTTTGTTGTTCTTCTTTTTTTTTTTGGTGAAATTGGCATGCAATTATTGAGTTTGACGTTATGGAGTTTTAGTTTTCTCTCTATAACAATCGAGACATATTGTTGCTGTTTGGATTTTTTGAAAGGGTGAACTGTGACTTGGCGGGAAGTGGCCTTGGTTGTTTACCCATTGGGCTTTGGCTTTCTTTAGTAACAGCTGTCCTATCGATATTGAGCATTATTCCTCTAACTAGTTATTTTCTGGTTTTCTTGAGAGCCTTCTTATTACTTTATGAGCGGTGAGACTGATTTTTTGTTGTCTGATACATTATTGAGAAATCAGTATTCATTTGTCTGGTTCTCAGATGTGTTTCGTTTGGAAATGTACATTGCATTGAAGAATCCCTTGTTTTTTTAAGATTACATACTTATTACTATAATCATTATCTCTATACAGAGCCAAGGCTCAACAACTAAAGCTCTTTGTCGGGATGATTCTCATCCTTATATTTGCTGAATCACTGGCTCTATATGGTCCCATTGTTGGAATAATACTTTCCTCTCGTGCTGGTCAATCTCGAGCAGAATAAACAGTTTGTCACTGTAAGCAACTATTGCAATTTCTTGCTATCCAGTACTGTAATCATTTTTCTCCGGCTAGATGGTGGTTTGTCCGTGGCAGTTTTATTAGGTTCAAACTTTAAATATGCATGAAATTGTTGCCCAAAAGTATTGAACCGTTGATATGAGAAGTTTGTTGATCCCTGAATAAAGTTCTCTAATATTTTCCCTGAATAAAGTTCTCTATTGCAAAAATAATATTTTTGGTTCATGTAAAATCATGGCATGTATCATTTTAGCCAAAATTACTGTATATTTCCTAGTACTCTAAACATGGTTTATAGATGTGGAATTTGTGCCTGCAATTATACATAATTTGGAGTTTGATTGTTTCTTGCAGATAAGACATATGCTGAACATTCTAAAAACTTATTGCATAGGGTAACTATGGTCGAAATTAAAAATTATAAAGTAAATAAACAAATCTTGGATGAGATCAACCCTTACTTTCAATGAGGAGGTAACAGGTACAAATCCTTGTGCCGCATGGGTAGAACCCTGTGTGCATGGCGAATTCGATTCGACTGACATCTAACGACGATAAGTTCATTGTGTAGATACTAGCAAATCGGGGGGGCCACTTAGTATCTCCCCACCTTTTTATTTATATAACATGAAACTATCCATGGTTCCTTAATTCTCAAAGCAATACAGAAAGAACAATTACATGATACCAGTAGCTTGTTTACCTTTGTCCCTAGTGAATGAATTTGAGCACTGGAATGAAGAGTTCCTTAGGACCCAATTCTCAACCATATACAGGAGTCATACAATTCAGAAAACTAACAAAGTTAATTCTAATGCATATTTCCTAGGTAATGGTGATAATTCACATTTCAATGGTACAGCTTGGCCTTATATCATGGAAGGCAAGCTATGTCTCCAGCTGGATGAACTGAGGTTAACCAGCTTTGTCGAGACACTAAGCCCAAACATCTCTTTTGGAGCCTTCCCTGTCTCTTTGAACCCAATGAGTTTGGCAACAATGTAAGCACTTTCTTTAACGTGTTCCAAGTTGGCGGCATCTGTCCACAGTTTGTGACAGAGTTGGAGTCTTCGCTGCTTTGTTTTTAGGCCGATTCCCCATTTCTTGTACAGAGCTTCCCTCTCTTTTGCAGAGTACTTTTTTATCATTCGTCTGCATAGCATTTCTCTCTCACGATTTAGAGTCTTAGCGCTGTGAGCGAGCCCAGAAAATGTTCAAGATTTTAGTTTATCATACACGGTAGATAAACTACAAGTTGAAATAACATGGGAAGATGTTTTGATATGGCTTTATACATTTTTTTATGTATTCTCATTCTTGTTTTTTTTAGTATTTGGAAAAGAGAAAGGGTAGAGAGGAGAGAGTACCTTGAAGCCAGTGTGAAATGATCATCTTTAGCAAGCCCATGTAACGTGTTCTTGAGGAAAGACAACCGCCGGAGCTCAACTTCCATGTAAACTGCATCTGATGGATCTCCTTTGAAGAGCAAGAAGAAGTAGGTTCTATGAACCAATGGAATGTTACAAGTGTTCCAAAGTTCAGTTATCTCTCTCTTTTGCCTCTCAAATTCGGCGAACCAATCGGAAGGAGACTGCATTATATTCTGAGACTTATTGGATTCATCTTCTGTATTGTTTTCAGAATTCTTGGTTGTTTTTGCCTCCTTTATACCCTGCTAGAAAAGTTACATTATGAGAAACGGTAGATATATGGAAAAGAACAATCTTTGCAAGATTTCTATTGAATTATATGTTAAAGAATACAAATAGGTCAGTTTTTGGAGAATTAGTTTGGAAACAGAAAAGGAGTTGGGAGTAGCATAAATGTGATCAGGTTACTCGTCCAAGGAAGAATTCTTTCATACCACATCATTCATCAACTGCTTCACTGACTCGGACTGGATCGCTTCACTGAGTTCTGTGACATAAACTTCTTGTTTCTTGGCTGGACAGTATTTATCCAAAATTTTAATAGTGTGATCTTTATCCACAATTTTAATGTTGTGATCATTTTCATTCATGTTGTCACTCTTTTTCGAACTTCGTTCATCTTTTGTGCTCGATCTCTCAGTAGACATCATTGGCTCAACGATAGAGATATTCCCTTGAGTATCTTCTGCAATTGGTGATGTATTTTCAGGTTCTTTTTCCCCTTCAAAACTTGAAGATTTTGTGATCGTAGTCAATATTGCTGCACAGCTTACACTCCTTGATACATTGTCACTGAAATCTGATACATCCGTTTCGGATGAACTTGTATGCTTCCCTACGTGTGAAACAAGGAAATTAGTTCATAATTTTCATCTGCTTATAAATCATAACTTCTGAACAATTATAACCTGAACCCAGATCTCCATTTTGTTCAGACGACACATTTGAAACCAAATGTCCACTGGGGAAATTGATTTCAATACATTGAAGTTCCTTGCAGCTTTCTTCTAAACACTTATCAGTTTCTTGACCAATCTTCTCCCATCCTTGACATGGATCAGGACCAAAGTACTTGTCTATGTATAATCTTGGGGACGTGTCATCTGATAGAAACTGCTCCTCAGAACTCTCAACGAACTGATCTCCAATCCTTCTGGAATTAACACGTTCACATCTGTCTGAAAAATGAGATGTAATGGAAGCTCCATCTGAACGAAAGGGATCGATTATCTCTGATGCTTCAGATGCCGAATATTCATCCCTCCAGGATCCTTTCTCATGGCCATTCATATCAAGCTTAAGAAAACAACAGAAGAATCAACTCGAATAAGAATTTAAAGGGTTGAAATTCATGTTAAGTTTGAGCTTAAATTAACATGTCTACAGACCCATGATTTTGATGCTTGATATTCCCCTCCTGACTTTAACATATTCTCTGCATGAGATTGAGCTTGATCCCGTTGATAAGTTAATTCACGGATCTCTTTATCCATCTGCAGAATTCAAGTAATAGAAAAAGTGATATTTCTTCCAACATTATGTGTTTTATGAAACTTTGTGATTTCTCTATGAAATATCACCTTTTCAATAAGTTGTTCTTTCTCTTTTAGTACTGCAGCAGAATCACACGAACTAGCATGAGAACTCAAGTTCCTCAGCTCGTTCTCAAGCCTTGCTAGTTCTTTCTGCAGCTGCTTCACTAGTGCTTTCTCAGACATAACCACATTAACCTGTGCGTTGGTACTAACTTGCTTGGCACAGCTAGCGAACAAGAGTGTGTTTCTTGATTGCTCAACGTGGCTATGAGCAGGGCTCACCGTGCATATAATGGCTGTCTTGGCATTGCCTCCTAATGAGTTTTGTAGTATACGTGTCAGCTTTGAATCTCTATATGGAATGTGCCCATTTCTTCCTTTGCTGCATAAAAACACAAAAATCAATGGGTTTCGAGTTAGCTGACTACACTATATAGAGAACTATCGGAAGACAGGTGACAGTGAATAGGAAATGTACCTTAGTTTCCGGATCACTGTCCCGAGCGTAAGCAAACTTCGGTTTATATGGCAACCTTCTTTTAGTCTAGTGCCAGCTGATAATGTTTGAGAAGCACGTTCGCTCCCAGCAAGATCAACAAAATTCTGCACTCGAAAACATGAAAACTTGTTACCTTTTTCTAATCGTTTATTTACTAAGTATACTGCAGAACCAAATACATTTGAATTCATACCACAGAAGCTGTTAGCGTGCTTGAATTTAGTGCACCGAAGTATTCACGAGATTTGCTGTCAACACTCTACAGCAACGTCAATACTGTAAGGAACTGGATACATGACATAATGACTTTCAAACTTTGATTGCTAAAAAACTAGTCAAAGAAACATACTAGACGTAGAATTTGATGAGATCTGGAGCTCATTTCATTGAGGGTAGTCTCTCCTATTTGCCTTTGATCTGCAAAATGCATGAACTCTATCAAGGGTAATTCTCGGTGTTTGCATACACAAAAAAGATGATATGCATCTGATTGATCTTGCCTTCACATATCGATAGAAGCTCTTTTAGATGGTTCTTGTCTCTTAAGCTCACCTCTGTGAGTTTCTCCACAACGGTTCCTCTCTAAAGTAATTGATTCACAGGAAAAAATTACCGGGACATATGTTCGAAGAAATCGCTCTCTGTCTCTGGATAATCTAAAAGTCTAAGTGGAAAATGTTTAATTCTTACCTCTGGATCATCTAAAAGTCTAAGTGGAATCCCATCGGTGCTGAGGAGGTCTTTGACTGACTCATTGTAAATCTCCATTGCAGAAAACTTTAACACGAATTCTCTTTCACGATGCTATATTATTCAATTGTAATGTAGTTAGATCACTTTGAGATAACATATTACGAATCGAATGAAGAAAAGATTCGAAATATATGGAATGTAAATACATTGTCTATGTAGTCGTATATATCATCTATGGTGTTTTCGGTAATGCCAGCCATTGTATATGTTTTGCCACTACTTGTCTGCCCGTATGCAAAAATACTTGCTGGAAAAAGAAATTCAGACATGATTAAACGTATGTATGAAGATGAAATTTACGGATATGGGGATGGCTGGTGTACTCACAATTCATTCCGCTTAAAACAGAAAGAGCAATCTTTTTTGCTGCTTCCTCGTATACTTCCCTTGTGGATCTATCTGAGCCAAATACCCTGTCTGTCCGAAGAGAAAAGGATGAATGACAAAAAATAAAGTTTATTTATATGGAAATGAAAGCAATGAAATTGAATTTAAATGAAATAAAAAAATCTCAGAAATTTTTTTACCTATTCATACAAGTTTCAAGTGTAAAAGTTGGAACAAGAGATATTGATGATATGCGTAAACTGCTATTTGTAAGTGTGTGTTAAGATTGATATTTGTACGTAATCAACTCCAAAAAATATCCCAAGAATGGAAGATTTTCTAAGTCCATACATGCAACATCCAAGGATTTTATCCAACCGATGTGGGGCAATTAACATATCATCTCATGTTCAAGAACATTTGGAGCGTGAAGTTTACAAGTGGTCCAACTATGGTCTATTTAGGGGTGTTCAAATTTCGGATAAAACCGAAAAAACCGACCGAACCGTAAAATTCGGTTTTTTCGGTTCGGTTTTTTCGGTTATTTGATCGGTTTCGAGTTTAAATATTTTTGGTTTTCCGGTTCGGTTTTCGATTTTTTTAAAAAAAATCCGAAATAACCGAAAAACCGAAATATATGAGAATTTGTTGTTTTTTATTGTATTGTACCCCAAACATGCCCTAACCTAAAAAATAAAAATAAAATTTAAAAACAAGTTAATAAATAATAAACTAATTTATTTAGGGCTTTGAGATGACTTTTGAAGTCTCAGAATATCAGCCGCACAGCCCGCACAAATGAAGATGGAGAAAAATGGCCTGTTTTGCTTCGAGCCTTCAAGAGTTCACTACTTCACAGATCTCGATTGAAGAGGTGGAAGAATCGAACGTCTTGGTGCTCTCTATATTTCCCAAGGTATTTTTCAATGTTAAATTTGTTTTCTTAATTTCTTTTACCGTAGATTAACTGATTAAAAAATTATTTGATGATGGATTGATGATATCTTCTTGATTAAATATGTTTATATCAGTTTTATTTTTTCATTATTTGTTTACTTTGTCTCACATTCTCACTATCATATTACGTATATGGAATTCTATTTTTTAAGTTCATTGTATTTCTTTGAATATCCTAATAGATGGCTGAAAATAATGCTGTAATTGATGAAAGTGGAGGTTCAAATGGAAATGGAAACGTGCCTATTGCTTCGCCTACAAATTCGATTCCTGTCAGTAAAAAAAAAAAAACCATGAAATCTAGATCTGTTGTTTGGGAACACTTTGAGAAATATACTGATTCTTGTGGGGCTTTTAGAGCAAAGTGTAATTATTGTGGTGCAAATTATGCAGCTGATTCAAATGCTAATGGTACATCGTCTTTGAGTAATCATTGAAAAAATGTAAGAAAAATCCCCACAACATGGAAACCAGTCAAGCAAAAATTGGGTTTCAACAAATTTCAAAAGATCAAAGGAGTGAAGTAACAATAAACATTTGGAAATATGATCAAGAATTAAGTAGAAGAGCTTTAGCTAAGATGATAATTGTGGATGAATTATCTTTTAGTTTTGTCGAGGGTGAAGGATTTAGGTACTTTGTGACTGTGACACAACCTCAATTTCGAATCACATCTCGTGCTACAGTGACAAGGGATTGTTTCGAACTCTTTTTGGAAGAAAAACAAAAACTTAAGAATCTTTTCAAATGTATAAATCAAAGAGTTTGTCTTACGACTGATACATGGACTTCAATACAGAAAATTAATTATATGTGTATCACTGCTCACTTTATTGACCAAGATTGGAACTTTCATAAGAAGATATTAAATTTTTGTCCTGTATTCAGTCATAAAGGTGATGATATGGCAGTTGCGATCACAAAATGTTTGCTTGATTGGGGTTTGGATAAAGTTTTAATAAGAGTTGTTCTCCCAGATTTGATAGATGTGGTGCTACCAGGATGAAGAATGAAAGCAACAAAGAAGCAAAGCTGCCAAAACATGACAACATGTCTTTCATTTTCTTCTAGTTGTTTTATCAATTGTAAATCTGTTGCTTTTTATTTTCCAAAGCATAACTCTGTTACCTTTTGTTTTGTTACAGTTGATAGGAGAAATGATGAAACTTTTGGTGTTGATTTTAACATTTTGTTCTATTTTTGTCTTGAATTGTTAGTTTTATAAATGTTTTTTTTTTCATTTAAATTGAGTGTTTCTTCAAACATTATAAAATTTTATTCTTATAAAATTAAATCCTTGAACCGAAAAAACCAAACCGAAAACACCGAACCGAATTGCGGGAACACCGAACCGAATCGAACTAAAATGGTTCGGATATCGGATTAGGCATATGAAAAACCGAAAACCGAAAAACCGAACCGAATTGTTTAAAAACCGAACCGAACCGACCCGACCGATGAACACCCCTAGGTCTATTAGAGTTGTATTTATGGATTTGGACAATTTTCATCTCTTGAGCTAGTTTTTTAGGTTGAGTTAAATCCAACTGTCAATCTTAACATTAACTGTCAAAATTTACGTGTAATCGAACGTCTTATGATTGCTAAGAAGAAGTATATAATTGATTCTTAGGACAAACATATCTCATATACCAGTATCATAATTCTTTGGACAAACATATCTAATATGTTTTTTTAAACATATGAATGCTATACGGAATCACACGAGATACATGTAATTGTTTTCAAAGAGAAATTGGGCTTACCAAAGGTGTAGGCAGCCGGATACATAGATCGTTCTTGAAGACTGTTCTTGAAAATAATGGTGGTGTTGTTGATGCATTCCCAATCCGAAACATCATTTCTCCCAAGTTCTCTTTCATTCATAGGTCTCAACCTCACCGAAACAAAGATTTTCTCCTCTTGTGCACTTGAATCATGATCCCAATCTATCGACGAATCTCCACTAATCGACCCCATTTTGAATACACAGATTTCCCTTTATTTTCGCGTCCGAATGCACTTGAAGAGAATCAATAAGCTATCTGAACCACTGAATGGAAACTTTCATGTATTCCCTCTCTTTCTAAAAAGAGAGGGATTTTCTTTGCAGGACAAAGGTCTAACTCTGCAACAGATAAACATTCAGAAATGAATAAATTGTCAATGCAGCAAATGCGAATGGTACAACTAAATAACTAAAATGGCAACATTTGCTCAAACTTTAGCATTGACAGGTCGGTCCATAAAGGAGAAGTGCTACAATTGATTCATAAAAGTAAACAATTTTCTCGAAGCTGAATCGGTTTGTATCCAATCCTTGACCATGTTTGTTTATATAAAGAATAAAAATGGCGTATCATTTTATGTACATAAAACAAGAAGATGAATCTTGAATGCGTTGCATGATGAACAAATTGGCTCACCGTATTAAAATGTAGAGACAAAATGTATCTTTTGTAGGAAAACCCACAAAAGAAAAATCTTCCAAGTAAAGATATAGCAAATCAAGAATTTTAAATGCCAATGGAAATGGCTACTTGAAGGGTTGAGAATAATAAGAAAGGAGAGAGAAAGAGGGGTTCTTTGAGAATGTGGCAAACCTTAAATTAAGGTGAGACGTGAGATTCTAAGGGTTCACAAAAGAATCGGAGAAAACGAGTTTAAATGGGTGAAGAGAAACAGGAAAACACATGACCTACGAAATAAACCGTCAAGCGCAACGGAATAAACCGTATTATTCTTGAAGAAGAAATAAAATGATAAATGTTTTTAAAAACTCCAGCTCCAACAACTTTCATCACAACGCTTACAAAGGTGATATAACGACTAATTTAGCTGTTGGCTGTGATTACATAATTCGTGATGTTTTGAGGATCTTTGTCCTTTATCGTTTTCCTGGTGCACCATTTTTTTTTAATTACAATGAGGTGAGGCTTTTTGTTGTTACGTGAATTCAAACTCACACATCTCACTTATTGAGAGATGTATATGTCACTCCACGGTGAGTAGGATGTAGAAGATCATACCTTGGAGCGAGCAGCGGTGGACGAAGCGGAAGAGACTCGAACCGCTGACATCTGCAGGGTAAACCACCGTGCGATCTGATTTCTTGTAAAGTGAAAAGAGCTCGTGACATCTATTGTACAGTGTAGATTCTTAGATTGAGTTATGGGAATGAAAAATCTATATACCTATAAAAGTGTGTATAATTGACATTGTTTTCTGATTAGTGCATTGACAAAAATACCATTCGTGCAAACTTGAACAAAATTAAACTTATTATTAGTGTAATGTAAAGATAAAAATTATAGGACATAAATGCCTCATCATTACTAAGAATTAATTAGAGTCTTATGTAATGTAAAGATAAAAATTATAGGACATAAATGTCACATCATTACTAAGAATCAATTGACATTTAGAGTCTTATTGTAATGTATCTGTAAACCTATAAATCTATATCTATATATATTTATATCTATATACCTATAAAAGTACGGATTATGAGCAAAGTTTTTGCATTGTGATTTTACCACATTGCCCAAAAACTATGCATTGTTTGTATTAATTGCATGGGCATTGGTGGAAAATCTATATCTATATCTATATCTATATACCTATAAAAGTGTGGATCACTCATTTGTTTTCCAATTGTGAAAAGACACAAATGTCTTCTTTATTAATATGATCTATATACCTATAAAAGTATGGATCACTAATTTGTTTTCCAATTGTGAAGAGACATAAATGTCTTCTTTATTAATATGAATTCAAAAAATTATATAAGGATACATATGTAAAATTGTAACAAATGTTAATAAATTGTCATTACAACATACATTGATTTTAGTAATTTATACTATTTCAATAATAAAATGTAACTCCTATATTAAATTTATCAAATAATTGATCTTTATACTACATTTAAATGTTTTATTCTTTTAATTTTCTCTGTACATTTTTTTAATGCTTTTATTATAATTTTGTAATTATATTTTAGTGCAATTTCTAATTAAATAATAAATAAATTATAGTATTACAAGAAGATATATAAAAAAAATTTAACTATATGTCCAATAGTAGAATAACATGATAAATATAAAATAATATGATAATGTGAAGTTTAATACTAACATATTTTATGGATTTTTAAACAAAGAATTGAAAGTAAATAGTTTAATAACTTTATTAGAAGAATTTATATCAATAATTATGAATGTCAATATGTTAATAATCTCATAAAATATGAAGCTCTTAGAAAAATTTGGAGAGTTTGACTATAGTAAAAAAAAAGTAAAGATTTTAGTAGCACTTTTGAAAAAGATTATACATACAACAAATTTATAAATTCATTACACAAAAATTTGGTGATATTTAAAATATCTACTAAGATTGATTAAAATTTAAACATTAAATGTCAAAAGCTAAACCTGACTATGGTTCTCAAGAACAGTAGAATCAAAATCAGACTAAATCTTTTCTTAGTTTCACTTCTAAAATCAGTTATCATAATTTTGCAATTTAAAAAATCTTTAATAGAAAATTGTAAAATAAGAAATTTTGAAAATAATATTACATAAAAATTGAATAGATATTAGATAATGAAAAATACATTAGAGAAATAATATACATAGGTTATCAAAGAAGCTACTAGGCCGTGGTCTCGATTTAGACAAGAAATCATGTAAATGCATGTCGCGAATCTTCTAATCAAGTACGAGCATTATCTGAACGCGAGATCGCTTCTTTCATCGCAGCGTGACATGATTTTAGAGCAGCTCATAAAATCTAGTCCTATGTTTCAATTCACTTCTATGGTTATTAACTGATTTGATTGTGATATCATATGCCATTCTCCTAAGCCCACGCCAGACAAAACTGATCATTTGTTTTTACATTCGATGTAAAAGTTGTTAAATTTGAAAACTTGCAAGAAATGGATCATATTGTCCGATAGCTAGCTATTAATTGATGGAGATATGAAAGCATTTTTAATCCCTTTAAGGACACGGCAATGTTAGGAAAAGAATATATATATACACATATATCTATAGAAGATTTAATAGAGCAGCAGACGTCGATATCATTCTTGCATGCCCTACCATTAAGAAACTGCAACTGCTGCACTGCACTTTTCTTGGCATTATTGAATTTTTTATGGTTGACTTGGCCCCTTTCTAGGGAAAATTTGTAAAATAATCGTCAAGTATTTAATTACAAAAATGACATCATCATGTACAAGAAAATGTCATTTTCTTTATTAAATAGTTGATCGATGTTTAAAAAAAATATAATCTCCTACTAGTGGATCGATCATTATTGGTTCTGTCCATATAAAATGAATTTCAGTTTTTATGAATACTTTTTTATAAAAGATTAAGTATTATATTCACTTTTCAACTTGTTACAGTGTATAAGAAATTTTATTATATACTAAAAACTTAAATCATAATTTCAAACATTGTTGGATTCGTCCCCAACCGATAAAAAAATTAATCCTTTTCTTGCAAGCTTCAACTGTTGCAATTGCATGTAGGTGGCCGGGACAAAAGTAAAGATCAAGAAATCTCAAAACTCGATGGTTTCTTTACTGCTTTTGTTCGTTAGGGTAACCTCTATAGGTACTCTATAGACTATATTTCACTGTCCTTGGTAAGAAATTGTTTATAAATTGATGACACGAGGGTGGAAATAATAAGGGCAGGGTTTTAAAAAAATGGAGAGCATAGGAATAAAGCACTTGTGGGTATTTATGTTCTTTGCTTTATTAACAGTTGAATTGAGAGGTGAAGAAGGAAGTAATGACATTGTGAAAGTTCAAAAAATTGTCACTTCTTTTAGTAAAGTCGAGTCCACAAATGAGAATCATGAAGATAACAAAACTTATACCAATGTAGTAAGCAACGACAAAAGAAATTATAATGGCGGCGGCGGTGGTGGCGGTGGCGGGGGAGGAGGAGGAGGTGGTGGTGGTGGGTTTCAATGGGGATGGGGTGGCGGCGGAGGTGGCGGAGGAGGCGGTGGCGGAGGCGGTGTTGGAGGCAGAGGCGGTGGTGGTGGTGGAGGATGGGGTTGGGGAGGTGGTGGAGGTGGATATTGGAGATGGGGATGTGGGAGACAATTTCCAAGGGGAAGAAACCACAATTTGGGCAAACGGGGAGGTTTGAATAGTAAAGAGTACTTGATAGGTGAATTTGCTCAATGCAAGGTTAGAGGAAGGTGTCGAGGCATGAGGCTTGATTGTCCATTACATTGTGGTGGCCCTTGTTTCTATGATTGCAGGTATATGTGCAAAGCTCACTGCAAACGCTGATATGATTCATGCGGTTTGCACTCAATGCAAGCTCTTTTTTCTTTTTCTTTTTGTTTTTTGGTTGTAATGTTTTGCATGGTTTGATGCATTAGATGGTTTTATTCTGTTTTGAATATGTGATTTTCTGGAAAAAGGGTGATTCCCGACCGATTTAATTTAAAATGAGATGTGATTCATTATCTAAATTCTCATGCTTTTTTTACATATTTGAGATCGATATTCATATAAAGTATAAACATCTTCGTTAGGACCTTGAATCAAGTTACGCATAATGCTTTCCTTGGAAGAGTTATTACACATAATGACAAATCTACCAAATCATGCAAACATGGTGGCCATTCAGAAATTTATCCTCGGAAACTCCAAAATGTCAACCAAAACATAATTGAAGAATTTTCAAACCTTGCATACAAGTTACCCAATTGATGTCTCTTTGGTCTTTCGCATTTTTGTCAGCCACCCCTTTGTGATTCCCATGTTATTTCACACTTTTTGCATCAAAATATGTAAGCAATTGCAACTTGGCTTATAACTAAAACATAAAAGAAAATGAAGATCCTTTCGGAATTTGAGATCGAGTTTAATTTAAAGTGTAACTAATAGCAACTATAGTGGCTCTAAGTGAATTTATGTGGTTCGGATGTGCATGGATCGTTTCGATTTGGGTGAAAACATTCTTATGAATGGATTTAAATATATTTACTATCATAATAATGCGAATCAAAAGGGATGATTTCGAACTTGTTTTAATTAAAATCATTCAAAAAACTAGAATTTATTAATTTAATAGTAGGAAGAAGGGAGCTGGTTAAAGATTCATAAGAAGTCATGGAATTTGTCTCCCTCATGATGGAGATGATCATATATATCCAATTTGTGCCACTGTGTCGTCCTTATCTAATACTAGAGTAGGTCTCTTATGAAACGATCTCGCGAATCTTTATCAATAAGACGGATCAATCCTACCGATATTCGTAGTAAAAAGTAATAATTTTTCATGGATGACCAAAATAAGATATCTTCTCACAAAATACTACCCGTGAAACCGTCTCACACAATTTTTTGCTCTAGCCCATCACAAAACTAATATATTTTTGTGGTCCAAACAACCTTTGCTCGCACTCGAGAGCCCTACCATATGCATGTTTAATGGGGCGGTTCAACTCAAAACTGAACCGGAACCGCCCTGATAAGAACCGTTCAAAACCAGTTAACAAGAACCGGAACCAAAATCAGCCCAAACCACTTTAGAAAGTGGTTAGGCAGCTGCTTCGGTTCCGGACTCGTTCCACATGTTAAACCGGAACCTAAACCAGATCCTCTTAAAATAAATAGAAAAAAATGTATGGGGCAACGACTGTAACAAGAGCCGATGACCTCTCCTATGGCTCTTTGGCCAAATCTGCTATATAAAATTGCAGATTGGTCAAATTTGCTATATTAAATTGCTAATTTTAGTTGCCTGTTAGTCCAATTTTTGTTATTATAAATAAATTTTCATTTACTATGAATTCTATCATTCTCTCGACTCCAATTCTCTTACTTCTAAATTAAATTTTATCAATTCTTGATATTTTATAAAGTTTACTTTAATTTATTATTCAATTCAATTATATCTCCAAATTTATTTCTTGTTTTTTTACACCATATAATTTATTTATTTTGCGATTGTCTCTTCTTCAAGATGTAGTAGTGACGATGCTCGTAAAAATGGTCCTAGTGTTATCACGATTCTCGATTTCTAAGAAAATTTGAACTTCAAAAATTATATATGTTGGTGACGATTTTTATGGTCAAGACAACGAACATTTGGTGGGCGGTGACGGGGGCATTGGAGATGCAATTGGTTCGATTGCGACAACCTCGACAGTCAAGAGAAGGGCGCCTAGCCGTGAAAAAAGAAACAAAATTTGGGATCACTTCGAAATCCAACAAAAACAAATTAACAATGATTTTGTAGCAATTTGTAAGCTATGTGGAACTTCTTATGCATGCAAAACGGGTGGTTCTAGTGGTGGTATCGGTGTATTCACAAAACTCTTGGTTAGAAAACATAATTGATGAAAAACTTAGCAACCACGTGGTAGATAACCAACCCATCAATAAATAAATACTCGAACTTGATCAAATTGTATGATAACTGTTGAAATTTCTCGTAGAACTCTTATCTCGCCATTATATGTCATTGCATCGACGACAGTTGTTATTTTCAAAAAAGAATTTTAGCTTTAAAATGTTTAAATGAAACACACACTGCTTACATGATTGGTAGATTTATTGGTGAGAATAAGACTGTCCGTCACATGGGACAATGCATCAAACAATTAAAGATTATCTTTATATGTGAATCGAGTAGAATTCTTTTGAAAATGCTACGGATCCTCGGAATGAGAGAAAAAAGCGAGTATGAGAAACAAAGTCCTCTCCTATTTTCGTTGGATGCAACAGAAGATATTTACAGAAAAAGATCCATGCAACCACAGCGAAGAACATGGAGGAAAAAGAGGCAAGTTGAGTAGCTGGTCTGAAGTGGGTAAAAAAGGATCATACCACATGAATAAAAAAAAACCCAACTAAAACAGCTACAAAAACACATTAATAACAGGGAAACCAGATCAGTGGATTCGAAATAATAGGATCTTTGAAAATTGATTTTTCTAGTTTTTGCTTTTTTGGCTCTACCAAAAAGTTTTACGTCTCTTGTAGGTAGTTGAAGGTGTACTGATCTGTGGCACCGCAAAAGAGTTGTCTTCGCTCCATTTTCTGCTGGCTTTGATGCTATTTTTAGTAAACTCCGTTGCTTGCGACTTTAATCCGTTACCATTTGCTGCTCCAAATGAGATATCAATTGATTGACATTGAGTCTGATGCAAAGATTGAGGCACTTGAGGGACCCAAAATCCCATTTTTCCTGCTGGAAAAGCGCACATACTGCCCTCAAAATCAGTATCCAAGAATGGCAGCACATCATTTTCCCCATTCTGAAATTTCGACGGGTCGAATTATTTTCACAACTAAGTGCAAATTCGTGAAGAAATTAGTTTAAATTTCTATTAGATGATTATGAAAAGGGGCAGCAAAGCGAACCTTACAGAAACCATAAGGAAGAGGAGGAGAATCAAGAAAGTCTTCCACATGCCATCCAGGAAGAGTTTCCATCAAATATTCCGATATGCTACTAGTTGAAATTGACCCACTCAAGTCCCCTTCACACATAAAAGGGACATGACTTTTATCACAATATTCTGGTGCAACCACGGGTGTGCTTTGGACTGTTGTACGCTTCTCAGTGAAAGGTGAGCCAGGGGTTGGTTGTGCAGAAACAGGCTTATTTTTAGATTCTTTGGGATTGTCTTTTGGATCAGAATTTGAAACCTTGTGGGCAATGGCAGAATATTCTGACGAAGATGGTGAGTCGGAATAAAGGGTAGACGTTGCAGAAAGCTTTACACCTGTGAGTAGAAATCTGGTGTGCTTCTGAGTGAGCTCGTTTGCTTTGTGTATTGATATATCACACTCTTTGCACAAAATTGCTCGATCTTGCTGACAAAACAAGAAAGCCCTTCTCTCCTGTAAACAGAACAACGATGTTAACTCAACCCAAAAATGGAAGAAAAATAATCATGGCAAATCAAGAAAAATGGTGGTGGAAAGGAAGGAGGAGGAAAAGATATGGATTTTGCAATACCTGACAAATATCACAGAGGGGAACTTGTTTAGGGTGGTGGAGTGAGAAGCGGTGGTGTTTTCCGGCGAGTTTGTTGGCATGGTGGACACGGTGGTCGCAGGCGGCGCAGAGCGCGGCCTCATCCGCCACGCAGAATACTGATGCTTCATCTTTATCACACACATCACATTGAATCTTCATTTGGATGATTTTGCAATTATTTTTGCTTTGATTTCAAGATCGTTTCTTTTTTTTTTCCCCGGGGATGAGACTGGAAGGTACAAGTGAGAGCCAGGAGGGATGGTGATGGAATGGAGCTGGGATTAGTTAATTTATTTAAAAAAGATTCTCAGAAAATAAAAATAATATTATTATTATGCAATTGTATTCCAGATTGTTTGAAGGATGCATTGACTTTTAATGCTTATAAGCTTTTAAATTTGTTTGGTAAAATTTCCTAATTTATTTTAAAAAATTCTTATTTTAATATTTTACTTGTCTAAAATATCATTACATATTTTCTTAAATTTATATGCTCTACAAATTTTGATAAATTCTTAACATAAAAATTTTATTTTTATCAAATTTATTTTAACAAATTAAAAATATTATTAAATATTTTTTCCCAAAAAGTACCCATTTTCCTAAATTATAAATATAAAATTTTATTTTTAAAAAATAGGTTTATTGTTAAATAATATGTCAATCAATATTATATATATATATATATGTCATATTTTAATATTTCAACTACCTTTACCCTCTGTCACAATAATAATAAATAAGAACCAATTCTTAAGACATTAATGGCACATATGTATTATAACAACATATTTCTTTCAAATATATTTCTTTTAACATTAAAACTCATTATTTATGGATATCATAGTCCACTCAATTATCTTAACAAAAATTTAATATTAAATAAATATGTTTTACAATATTTAAATCATTATTATTCTAATTTTAAAAAATAATCTTACTTTTTAATAAAATAATTTTATTAATTTTAAAAATAATAATATTATTATTATTTAAATATTTTTATGAAATAAAGTAGATGTGGAGACCCGGACGCTAATCATCATCTTAATCATATTTGGGATTTAATTATCAATTAAGATAGACAGGGTCTAAAATTTTTTCTTTAAAATGCGGAAGGTAATGGAATCAATCTATTATACAAACCAGTATAATAATACAAATCTTGTACAACATGCTTCTAGTTAAAACTAATCTAAGGTTTAACTACTAAAGTTCAAGTATTAAACCAAGTCTACATCCAAGTCCGGAATCACCACTCTAATCTCGATCTCTCATCATCTTCTTGACCCCGATCTTGTCCCACCTGTTGTCATGCACACATACAAACAAGACAACAGCCGGATACTCCGGTGAGAATAAATCCCAGTATAAATAATGTATACATGCAGTTAACTGAATTAACATAAAAGCATGAATTATATCTTATCATATGTAGCATAATCAAACAACATGTATCAATACCAGTCTGTAAATAAAACATGAATCGTAATCTACGAAACATAAATCAATACGAATCTGTAAATCAAGTTCTAGTCTCGATATCTAAGACTCGACTCCTCTCTCATTCTAATCTAGTCTAGGGATCCCGGTAAATAAGAACGTAACAAGTCTCCCACCTACTACTACCAGTCGCAGTGGCGGTACGTTCTTATTTATGGACTTTGGTCTAGCTGTATCGAATAATCTACAATAAGAACAATATCTGTATCTTAAGCACATCGATACACCAAACGTCCAGTGCCTTGGCGTATCTACCAAGACTAAGCCTATTCTGACAATGTGCAATGGGTCAGTGACAAGTCTGTCAAAATCTAACACCTCTATCAGTAACTCTTACTTAATAGCTCTCTGCTTTCTACTTCTAATTCAATCGAATAAACATACTCATTAAAACACAAAGGTATAAAAACAATACCATACAAGTATGTGGTTTAGGGAAACTCGAGTTAAATCTAACTCAAGTCGATCTCCCAATTGCCATCCATTTATACCTTTCTCTTATCGGTCTGATGAAGACGAAGTTTTGTATTCCAATCTGTCCATATCCAAATCTGATAATGACAATCATATAAATACCATATCAGTATATAACTCAATTCAAGACCTGTTCTGATCAATACTCAAATCGGTATATAATCTGATCCATATCTGAACAAGGTACAATCTAATTCATATCAATGATATCACGATACAATCGAAATCATTACCGAATCTGATCAATATCAATCTACTGATGTTTCGACGGCATAACAATACAGTCACGATAACCCTGTCTATCTCAACATCACAGATATAATACCAGAATTCATAATCAGTATCAGTACAACTCATAATCTGAATAATAACACAACTCTGATATAGAATCTCAACTAAATCAACTCTGAAATTCATAACAATTTCATAAACAGTCTATTCTTAAATCTGACTTCAGTTATACAATGTCTACTGTAGCAGAAACATCATTTCTGATTCATATTCAATTCTGACAATATCATAAATTCAAATCATGTCTAAACATAACGAAACTTACGTCCAGTTGTAGCCTGCGTCGATAGGAACACAGTACTGAAGTCGGATTCAAAAACAGACGGACGGATTTATCACAAAAGGCGTAAGAATATTTCAATTCTTTCTTGCACTTCCCTCGGCTCTTTCCTTCATTCTCATGGATTGCATGTAGGTATATATATATATATATATATATATATACACGTTCCTTAGGTAGGAGGCAAGTGGCTTAATCTTCATACTGCACGTCGCACCGCGGGTGCGCTCACTTTTTGCGCCGCGGGTGCGCTCCATGTATTGATATGCATCAACTTTCCCCGAAGCTTGGACCGCGGGTGCGCTGACCCTACTGGTACAACACCGCGGGTGCGCTGACCCTACTGGTACAACACCGCGGGTGCGGTCTGTCTAGCACCGCGGGTGCGCTCAATCTCCAGTAGCAACTTTCATACCCTACTGTCCATACACCGCGGGTGCACTCCTTCTAGACCGCGGGTGCGGTGACCCTACTGTAAAATTGGCCAACTTTCTGTCCATGCACCGCGGGTGCGGTATCAAAAGGGGCGCGGGTGCGGTCTCTTTCTTCAAGCAACACTTCATCTTTTCATTTAGTGCCTCTCATTACATGTCATGCATACTCATATCTACCGAATATCACATCAATCAAGACTAATAAATCTCAAGCCTTACAGTAGATGTTCGAAAGAAGTACCACGACAGAAGAATTATTTAAACAAAACATGAACACGAAAATACAATATAATAAAAAAGTTAAAAAACATAAAAATAAAAAATCCAAAAAAATGATTAATTTAAAAAGTTTTAATAAAAATAAAAAATCCAAAAGAAACCTAAAAATGATGGAGAGAGGTCCATTTAACAGCGCATCTCTTTATACATTCGAAATTATATTTCTTTTTCCTTTTAACAGAATAAATCGATAGGGAATAGTTTAATTGTGTATAGTGGATTCATAAAATGATGCCCTTAGACATTTAATTTCTTTATAGAACATTCCTACCAACTTTATAAGTTGTTTTTTTTAGAAAACATATTTAATTAGCCGAGCTTTGTGTAAAATATTATTCTATGAATTTTTAAAATTCGATGATTTTGTAAAAAAAAAAAAAAAAACTATTTAATGTTTTCTGCATGCTCTCATAAATGCCAAATCAAAAAATGGTATTGAAAATTTCCAATATCGTTGGCATATTAAAAAAAATTATGTTTCTAGTAAAATCTCAGCTCTTCGTGATTTTTTTTTTTAAAATTATTGTGATTGTGACCACTTCGTTTTGTTGCGCAGAACGAGGAGCATTATGCTTTTCAATTTATTTATTATTAATTAATCGAATTAAAAAGTGACCCATACGAGTTTAAATAATTTAATCTTAGTGCCACTTTCTTTTAAAAAATAAAAATAAAAAAAATAAAATTATACAGATCTGTCCCCAAACCCCCTTGATTCATTATTATTATTAAACTTAAAAGGACCATGATCAATGCTTTTCTCCACCTGTCATTTAGCTATTGGTTCATGTATTTTTTAAGAGATAATAATCCTAATCCAAAGATTATCTTCTTAAATTAATTGAAACTATTCAATTTGTATGTTTTTTTTAAAAATAATTCTAATTGATTCGTCAAACGAGTCCACCGTCTAAATAATCTCGAGACCATAGCTGAGATAGATTACGACATGTGACGATGTTATTTACGCTCCATTTTTATTAATAAACTTTAGATATAAAGTAGAGTTTGTATAATATTAAAAAATCAGAGTGCAAATAACGATGACCATATAGAGTAAATTTTTTCTACAGGTTTCTCATTTTGATTTTAAATAATTATATATTGTTATTTTCCAATTGATATTAGTGCATAAAGTAAAAACTTGTGTGAGACGGTCTTACGGATCGTATTTTGTGAGACGTGTCTTTTATTTGGGTGATCCATGAAAAGATTTTTACTTTTTATGCTAAGAATATTACTTTTTATTGTGAATATCGGTAGGGTTGATCCGTCTCGCAGATAAAGATTCGTGAGACTGTCTCACAAGAGACCTATTCAGTGCAGAAACATAGTATGTATGGCACCATTTAAGAGCTATTACTCCTTTTCTTTTCCCACGCACACATTCGATGGGATCTAAACTTTGAATCAATTTAATCATAATAATAATAATAATAATAATAATTTATATCCATGTAATTATAATTATATATAATTTCAAAAGGAAAAATAAATAATCTTATTATGTACAACGTAGGAATGAATCTTGCTACTGTTGACGTGTCATTGTAAGATTTGTATGGCAATAAATTTGAAAAGTATTTTTATAAATTAGCTTTTCACTTACCTTAGTCAAACACGTGTGGCCACGTGAACAACTGTAAATTGAGTAATTAACAAAACCTAAATGGCGACATTAAAATGCATAATTCTCAGGGGAATAGGTGACCGTAATTGGTGTACAATAACATAATCCTAATCCTAATTAATTAAACGTTACAGTGTGAAATTACGTCACGCATGACATAATTTCGAAAAAGAACATGTGTTAAAATAATAATATAATATTTTTATATGTTTCGCTCCAGATTTTCGATTTATTCCACCCTGTCCTGAGTATGGTTCAACTATTAAAATATATCTCAATTCATGGGCGATAAAATCGGTCAAAGCCTACAATTATTATTGGTAAAAATTTGTATAAGACGGTCTCATGTGTCGTATTTTATAAGACAAATATCTTATTTGGGTCATCTATGAAAAATATTATTTTTTATGCTAAGATTGTTACTTTTTATTGTGAATTTCGGTAGGATTGACCGGTCTCACAGATAAAGATTCGTGAGACCGTCTCACAAAAGATCTACTCATTATTATTATTAGCCAATTTTATACATACACTTATATATATATAGTTTATAAATACTAGTGTATTGATGCTCACATTGTGTGTATATAAAAATTTTAAACACCATCCATAATTAATTAATGTAAATCAATCATGATTGTTCTAAGGATAAACTAAAATAATCGTTCTAAATGATGGGTATTAAATGCTGAAATCCAGGCTATCAGCACAAAGTAGCACGATTGCGATTAATATCTGGAAGGGTCAAAATCTTATCCATATCGAAGTGATGTAATTATTATTACATTTATAAAAATTTAATGATCACGTACAACTCGTCATAATCAAGAAAAAAATTATAAATGTAATTAAAAAAAAACTATGCAATATTGTTACCTTGGGTTACGTTGAGCTTATATTTGACTATTTGAGGCGGATTCAGGATTTTTCACTAGACTAGAAAAATTACTCTCAGTTAAATTATATTGTAGTTTTATAATAGAAGTTAAAATTATTTTTTAATTCATAAAACGTGAATGATTGACTAGCTGTTGTTTGTTGACCATTATATATGAAAACAAAGGTACGAATAATATTAATTATTGAAAACAAATTTCAAAACAAAAAAACTTTCGTTTATTTGTTTATGCAAATAGCATTGAAACGATTTTTTTTGGAACTGTCATTTTGGGACCCGGATCACCTACAATGGCACGGCATATTCCGTGCTTACATGGCATTTTTTTAAATTTTTCTCTTTTTTTCCACTTTTTTCCTTCTCTTTTTCTCTTTTGTTTTCCGTCCATTTTCCTCTAAACATTATTCCTCCATTAGTTTAAATGAAATCTCAAAACGTATGAATTATTTATTTTTGATGGAAATGTGATGTTGAATTTTAGTTTTTGATATTGCATGATGTAAATGTTCTAAATTTTAATTTAAGCATTAATATGTTAATAGTTTTATATCGTTAAAATTTTTGTTCATTGAAAAAGAAAAATAATAATACTCATCAAATTCGGAAAAAAATGATACGGTTTTTCACATGTAAAAATTTAATATAGTAATTTTTAATTGCAAAATTATTATTTTAACATAAAAGAATTACCCGACAAGAAACCTCCTTCGATTGGCTCGTTTTCATGACACAAACTTGAAGGTAATGAATAAATTGAAGAAATTACCCAACATAGATGGAGGAAGCTGAAACTTTTTTTCAACGGAAAAAAGAAGAAGCAATAAATTAGATTTTAACACCAAAGTAGAGGCTAAGAATCAGACGGGCTGGGTAATGAACAAATTGGTCTGGACTCTACCATTCAAAATAAGCGAGTCAGTGAAACTACTTACAAACCCGCCCTCGCATATGAAATCGACTCATCTTTTTCTTGCAACCAATCAAGACAGAGAATAGAACAGTCATGCATGCTTCACAAATAAGCTCCGGCTAATTAAAAGTCTCTTCCAAAGAGTATTAGAGATCTTATTGATTATTTGTGTTCTCCCCAAAATGCAAGCATGACATTCATTCATAATAGACAAGTTCAACGGACCAGCCGTAGTAAACCGATCCAGAATCGCACAGATACTCCGTTTTCAAGCATAATAAGATTCTAGGAACTCAATCAACCAACTCAAATGTGGCGTGACGACTCAATCCCTCACCACTGGGAAGATAAGGATGGTGATTAGTCGGGAGGCGTAACGCGACTATCTGCTGACCTCCGTTTGTAAATCCAATAGCAGAATTAAAATTTCTTTCATTTTCAACTAATGCGTAATGTAGATCATCTTGTCTTTCAATATCCTAGTATATATATGTACAACAGCACAATCAAACGATTATATGATCATATAGGTGTACGTACATTAACTAATTAATAATTAAATGTAATGTGCTTACAAATTCAAGAAGTAGGTTTCTGTGAATATTTTCCACATTCCTCAACTGAAAACAAACAAATGATGATAAGATAAGAAATTAAGGAATCGGCCAAGAGAAAGATAAAAGAAGAAGACTCTTATTCTTAGAATAATTATGTATTACATATTTGAAAACAGATTCAATTTTTTTTCATCATCGATCCTAATCAAATCCTACGTATGACCAAATTATGAATAAATGAAAATTATGTAATACTGTACATATGTGTTACCTTTTTCTTGCCAGGTCTCAATCTGATTGCTGATAACCTTGTACTGTCATTGTTTAAAACAAGTACTCAATCAACACGGTTAATTGTACCACATGTTCGTGTTTATTGTACCACAATATAGCTTATAAAGTATCACGTTTTGTGTCAAAATGTGTCACATTATCGCAAATCTAGTACCACAAATTCATGCAGACTATTTACCAACTTAGATTTAATTAATGAAATTATTCTATCAAATAACAGTAACTATATCATGAAAATCGATAGAGATGAGGTAGAGATTTACGTGAGAAATTATTGAGGAATAGAAGAAAAGTGATATAATGGAGGAAATAAAATTGAATTAAAGGAGCAAATGAGATAAAATATGAAATAGAGAGTGAATTCAAAAAAAATTTGTGCATTAGGAAGTGAAAAATACAATTTTATGACATAAAAACTGAATGTGAAGTTGAGTTTATGATTAGAGGTTTATCTCTGCTTCTCCCTGTGTTTAACAATAATGTAATATATTATATCTCTACTTTTGCTTCTTATTTTTTTATGACAAGGAATCTGCAACAACTGTTATTTTTTGTTTACACTAGGTAAATCTCATATACCTAATAGCATGCAGATCACATGCATCAGGTAAACCAATGTTATTTTTATTATATTATTATACTATATAAATTGATTTAATTAAAGTAGTTGAATTTTAAACAAATATGTAGTTACGTAGAGATGCATAACACGGGTAGGTAGCATCAATAATCGATTTTGTGCATATGAATTATACTCTATTTAATAAATATTCATATCCTAAGTTTTATGTATTATTATGAAATAAAAGTACTTGCAGTCTACAGGTGGTAGACACTAGCCAGCAGGCAATATTGCTTCTCTAAACGGTGCAAAATCTTTACGTTTTTTAGCCAAATTTCGGATTTAAATGTAATTTTCCATCAAGATTTTATTTCACTTATAATCTCGTTCATTAGTTAAAAAAAAGGATAGAAAAAAGGAGATCTAAATGTCGAAAAATGCAAACCCTATATTTTTTATTTTATTTACTCTTCATAATCATACAAGTTTAAGAAAGAGAAAAATGGGTTTAAAAAAAAACGAAACCTTTCTTTCGCGAGTGACTTGCAAAGAATTGTGAATTTCTTCAATAAGGTTCACTGTTTCATCGTACCCCATATCATTCGCGCTCTCTCCAATCCTTCGCCTGATTATTGTTTAAACAAGAACGTTAGAATATTTAGAAGTTTAGCTAAGAAATTAGTCCAATCGTTACAAAATTAAAGAAAAAAGATACCTAATCTCCCATTTAAGATTTTTGTTTACATCCTTGAGCTTATTCAACTGTTGTTGCATTTTCTGCAGGAAAAAAATAACCACAAATTTTGTATAGTAAACTAAAGTTTTCGAAATAACTGAAAATCAATTTTAAATTATAAACTAAAAACCTCATATTGAGACCTCCATAGATCAACCCCAACAGCCATCTGATACTGATCGAACAACTGCTTTATCCTAAAACAAGAAAAAAAAGGAAAACATAAAAAAATATATATAAAATCAAGAATCCCTAAAAGAAACAAGCAAATGTTACGTACGTGGAAGAGGGGCTGATGTATTCAATATTCATGAAGCTTTTGAGTGCTGGGGATCATGATAATGGAAACCTTGGCATCACAAAGAACAGTAAGCTCCTGCGCTTTCTTGAAAAGCCCATTTCTTCTCTTAGAATAGGTCACCTGCCTGTTTGTTTGGTTCTCTATTCTCTTGATCTGGATCTGACCACGAGCCGTCTTTCTTTTTCTCAAATGGATAAAAAATATATATATAAATATTGAAACCTAAAGAATATAAATCAATATTAATATTAAATAAGTAAAGTGCGTCTAAATTTTATTATTTATTTGATTGCCTCAAAATTCAGTAAGACAACATGTGAAATAAGTCAGACAATGTGATGTAAGATGAAGACAAATATAATCTTAATTTCCTTTGTATCATTTTTACATAGTTACAAACAATAACCATCATAAGTTATTGTTATTATAATTTGAGTGAAATGACATAAAACTGAAATAAAAGTGTGAGTTTTAATTTCAAAACGACAACTGAAATTAAAAGGAAGGAATAAATACTTAAATATATTTTTGGATATGACGTTTTTTGGTTTCATTTTTTATTATAAAACTATATATTGAAATGATGGAATGGAGAGCGTCAACCCGGCATCAAAGGTAATCGTACGCAGGGCTCGAGGATAGAATGAAAGTGAAACTGTCACACATTCAATTATTCTGGGTTTTTTCTCATGTTTCGCTAATTTCTTCATTTTATTTTTGACCTCCACGACTATGTTTTCATTGATTAATCCAGTAGAATTCTAGATAGATAGTCGGGGTGAAATTAAAATAACTTATTTGAAGTTTTTTTATATACATTCTAAACAAAAATCCAACAATTTATAAAATCGATTTTAGATCAAATGATTAATTCCAAATGAGTTTACTCAGATACAAAATTTACTGTAATTTCGTTCCCAGGTTTTAAGTCAATCATATGCTAAAGGTTTTGATATTTATATCCGTAAAACAGTAAAGAGAATCAACGGGTAAAAATTAAAATGTATAAAAGGAAAAGAAGAAGAAGAAGCTCCTCGGGCCCCTAAACAAACGTACGCAATTTAGGTTATTAAAAAAACTAGTATTTAATATGTGCGATTAGTAAAAAATTAATAGATATTTAAATTGAAAAAATAATATAATTATAAAAAATAAAAACTTTTTTTCCGCTAATTTTTTTAAAAAAATTAAATACAACGCATGTCGATTAATTTTTTTGGCTAATAATCACTATTATATATCAAAATTGTAGATTGTGTTAGCCTAAAGCAAATACATGATGCTTATCGTGTTTAGTGTATTAATGTCGGCCACCAACCTTAATACATATTTAATTCTTTAATTTTCGAGAAGTTATATATTATTATTTTTTAACATGTGATAAAAAATATTTTTAAATCATATTCAATAAAATTAATGAGAAATAATTTTTTAAAAATTCAGTATTTTCGTCTAAATCCACATTCACAAAAATTTTTGTGACATGACACGTGTTTGACACATTTGAATGATAACAATAATTGTTTCATCAATATCTTTATCCAAATGAGTTGTGATTTTATTTATAAAATCATAATATACAAAACAGCCTATTATTCCGAAAGAAAAATGAAACATGTGATCATAAGTAAATTATGTATAAATCAGAAAATTTATTTAATTAACATTTATTATGTGTATTTTAAAACAATGTCTAAATCTTATAAGGTGTCTTATAATAAGATGCTTACTTTATTTAGAATTGGTTTAATAATTTCCATTACGGGAAAATTTTATAATATCATGTATCCGTGAATTTTGTAATATAGAAGAAAACTATCACATTAGTAATATGTAATAATTAAAATTTTATACGAATAGAAGAATAATAATTTTAAATTCTCGATCATGAAAGACAGATTTCAAACTTAATGTAGGTAGTTCATAACAACGAACAAATCTATCACATATGTAGGTAGTTCATAACAACGAACAAATCTAAATTTAAACGAACATTACATCTTGGAAGGATTCAACTCATATATGGTGCTGAAAAGAGGAGTCATTTCAGAATTCAATTTTGGAGTAGATAAATTTAGTAAGATAAATAGAATAAAATTTGTTTCTACTATAATATGCAATATTGCATTATTTATAATTTAAAATTCAAATAAGATATCTCAATGGACAAAAATTATACATTGGATGCTTTTGACATAATTATAACATACATTAACTCTTTCAAATTATGAAAATCTCGAATTGCATGCATTGGGTGTCAGACATTTCTGATTATTGAGGGTAATATACATGTTTATTGAGAGCAATTTAATGTCCATTTGAAACTCTTATGAATCTATCTTTTTTAATTTTTTTGTGCTCTCTTTTTTGAATTTTTAATAAGACAATTTAAGATATACAATATACATATGATTTTGGAATAAAACTACAACACATTAATTCTTTCAAATTAAGGTAATTTCGAAATAATATGTATTTGGGATAAAAAAAATTTATGATTATTAAATGGTAAATTAATGTTCATTGGAAAACCTTGTTATAGTGATAACTTTTAACAATCAACAAAGTTTATTTTTAAAAAAAATTAAATAAACTAATTAAATATCGTATTTCTCTTTTAGCAAGTAATTTGGGAAGGAAATTACTTAAAATAGAAAAATTTATTTTTGAATGATTTACCTCATGAGTGATACTGAACATTGCAATCATTTGTATTTTAAATTTATTTATACAGTTTTTAATTAAACTGATTGATATAATTAATGCAAAATTTTTAATATAATTTATGTTTTCAATAGAGTTTAGTTTTAATTTGAGCAAAAAATAAAAAACATAAATTACATTTGAATTAATATAAAAATTAATTAAATTCAAAATTGAATTAAATGAATTGATATAATCAATGCAAACAATAATTGAAGTGATCATTTATTGCAGTACACATATGTCAATATTTATGATAAATCTTTCCTTTTTTAGAAATGACATTTTGGCGGGAAATTACTATTTTTGGCAAAAACTCTGCTTTTATATATATATATATGTTGATATTCCCTCAGAAAATATATATATAGAGCTAATATGTAATTCATTCAAAATATTTGTTTTTTTAAAAAAATTTGTATGATTATTGTCACGGATTAGGGAAGATCTCACGCGTTTTTTTTTCAAGAAAAGGGATTTTTTTCCCTAAAATCTTTATCAGTGCCCGTGACAGAATTTTTTTTTCCTCCAAGAATCGTATTAAAGTTTGGGGAACTAAGAATGGTCCTAGCCCGGTTTCTGTCTTTTCGATCTATGTTTCTTTCTTCTGCACCTCCCTTCTCTGGGAAATGTCTTTTCATATGGCCACAAATATCATTTTAATTGCTGCATACGATGAGTGAAGAACGTATCAAAATCGATATACAATGCTCGATAAATAAATTAATGATGATCGATCATCTGATACAAACAATATTATAAAGACAACTACTTAAAGTCGCACATATATCTCACAAAAATAGTTTCGATTCATATTTGAAAGCATATGCAGATTACCCTAGATCGCCACACAAATTAAATATATATTATGAAGTTGAATATTTACCAAATCGGTGTTATTTATTCTCAACTTTATATCTATGAACTGTGAAACAAATTGAAATTTGATGGAAACTCTTGCAAATTGATAATGACTATGCAAGAAAAAAAAGTTAAAATAGAACACCAAATTAGTAATTGATAAATGTTGAAGCTAAGAAATTTGTATTCATATAGCATTTAACCCTTTAAAAGGGCTACATATCCGAAGCAATATAATAGATTGTCAAATATGTTGCTACAAGGTCAATTTCAAATTTTTTTTGGCAAACGACTTTACATAATTTCATCTATTTCAACAAATATATATATATATATTTCACAGTCACAGCGAAGCATTTTACTCCTATATCCTATTCTTTTCTAGGTTGTACTTGGAGTTTTCAATAAGAATAGGGAATTGTAAAACCTAAAATGAGTGCCTAAATTGATTACAACTTAAAAGGTCGCAATGAATTTCAGGCTGTAGTTTGAAGTTATTAATTTCAAATATATGGATTTTAAATGAAATTGATTGATCTAATGAATTATGTTGGGTGGATTTCAAATTCACCTCTTGTTAATCCATATTGATCCAATGTTAATTATGATGAATTCGAAATATATCAAAATAATATGCCATTTCAAATTTCTTCTCAAATCAAATCATTAATCCTGAATTAAATATTTATATCGAAACGCAATCTCAGTTATTTTGAACAAAAATTAACTATGATTAAATTGGAAACCTTGGAGATTTTGAACAAGACAAGTAACTATGATTAAATTGGAGTGTTAAGTTAACGTTGTAACAAAGATTCATAACCACCTAAATATGTGCTAATAATAACATAGATAAAAAAATGTTGAAGATATAGAATAAAATATGCCCTAAAAGGATAATATATATCATAGCTTTTTTTCACTTGTTCTTATAATTTATTATTATATAGCATATGGTGGGTACATGTTTGTCTAACCATATTTCATGGGAATATATTAAGACTCTTTCACGTTACATCAGTACTGATGTTCTATCCGATGGATCGGAGGGGTTGACCTCTGAATAGGACCTATATATACATCTACTTAATTTTAAATCAACTTAAAATCGAATGTTTGTCGTTTTATCAAAAATTATAATTCATAGTAACAATACGATTTAAATCTTTAAAATTGTACGATAACTCAAACATCACATTTTAATTCTTCTACCAAGTATGGACAATAATTGCACTCAACAATCTATCTCCCAACAATTTCACTCCTTGTAATCAACGAGAATCGAATTCTTGACCGAGCACTTGCAGTTTTACGAAAAACTATAGCAGTGGTAACAGTGCAACTCAAATATTTTAAATTGTACGACATAAACATCACATTTCGATTGTCATGCCAAACATGAATAATTATTGCAACCAAAATTATAACTTTTCAAAAAATTGAAACCTACCAAGTTCTGTACAAATTAAACAGAGGTCCAATTTTTTCTCCTTTACACAAATTATACAAATATAGTAATTTTGGAGGTGAAAAATGTTTCAAGGATATTACAATTCTTGTAAGAGTAAGTTTCTTATGAGACAGTCTCATAATATTTATCTGTGAGACATGTCAACTCTATCGATATTCAAAATAAAAAGTAATACAGACATATATTTAATGATTATATATCATATTCACGATAAGATATCTATCTCACAAAATACGATTATTTGAAATTATCTCACACAGATTTTTAATTTCTTTTAATCTAGTACAGACATATATTTAATGATTATATATCATATTATGAATCAAGCATCTACAAAATAGTAACATTGGATTAGCGTACAAGGACACTTCAAATGTAAGAGATTAATGTGATTGAGTGTGACGTTTAGAACAGAAAAACTTAATTATACAGGCTAATTAGTCGGTGATAAAAGATTTGGCTACTAAATGTAGCTGTCACCTTTGTTTCCTAATTTGGTTAATTGCCTTGTAATTTATTTGAGAGACTGTACCTTAATTATTGTTCGAAACTGTGGTTCAGAATCGGAAAATAAGATATTAGAGCGTGTTTTCCGGGGGGAGAACAAGCTGAGGAAATGAACGTGGATGCACACAAGCCGTAGGATGAGTAGTGAAGGGCTGGGATTTAATTTTATATTGTTGAAATTTGACAGAGAGGGGGAGGGAAAGTCGTTGTGTGTGTATGTCTTTAAAATTGAGGTTGCAGTGGCTGGCGGCGGCGTTTGCAGTCGCAGAGCTGTGGCTTTAATATGTAAAACTAGCACCTTACGGGCATGTCCAATCGAGAGATATTTTGTGGATTTCAAAAATTATGGTTCGAATATTATACGTAAGGTAAATGTATCAGAATTAATTTAAATGACATTTTAGTATATCTGGAAGATGTTAAAATTCTTATATGTCAAATAAAAGTAAGCTATACACATATATATATACAATAAAGGATCAATTTTTCTGTAATTAAACTAAAAAATTGGCTATTTAAAATTCTAATTTTGTAACGTCACTGATCTCTATTTTGAATATGTAACAGTAGGATAAAATGTATAAAATCTCATTATTTTTGGGCATTATGTTGCCAATAATTCTTACTTTAAATTCCCGTTTTGGTTCCGCATTCCTGTGTAGAAATTCCCGAATTTTTTTGTCTGGGAAAAAGCTGCACACAGTGGAAAGAAAAAAAAACCTTCTCAAACGCGCACTTACACACACAAAAAAAACGCAGTGTGTCAGCACAAAACACTCGTCAGATGCCCCCCATTCTCCGCGCTACGAGTTTTTATGCACAGAAGAAGCAACTCAGTGAAGCGAACCCAATTATTTACATAAACGTAAATTTACAAATTAACCCACCCAAAAGCACTCATTGGCATGGATATTTTCTTTAACTTTTTTTATTGTAAAGTAGTTCTGGCCCCTCCTCCATATCCCTGAAGCCTGAGGTGGTGTTTTTATTATTGCTATGGATTGTTCCTTGAAATTGAGATTAGAATTAGCTTATAGGGCTGGAATATGTCTGGGTTTTTCTCGTTAGGTGGTGGTAAGGACCAAGGATTACAGCAGAAGGATACTAATAGTAGCTTTTTCCTGTTAAAAAACGAAGAGATCTACAACAAGGGTTTCGAGCTATGGCAACAGTACCATCATCTGCATCAACAAAGACATCAGCAGCAGCAGCAGCAAAATCTGCATCACAATTTTCAAGATGTGGACTTCTCTGTTGGGCCAGGTGGTAGTAACATCAGAAGGAGCGGTAATATTGACATTTCCGGTGATATTGGTGATGATTCTTCGAGTTATACTTATAGATCAGCATCAGGGTTTAGGGTGACGAGGCCGGGTAAAGGTGCGAACGTCGGAATGAACTGTCAAGATTGTGGGAACCAAGCTAAGAAAGATTGCTCGCATTTGAGATGTCGGACTTGCTGCAAAACCCGTGGGTTTTCGTGCCAGACCCATTTGAAAAGCACGTGGGTTCCGGCCGCTAAACGAAGAGAGAGGCAACAGCAGCTCGCGGCATTGCAGCAGGATCGGCAGATCCTGACTGTAAGAGAGGAGAATCCCAAACGGTTGCGAGACAACCCAACCGGCGGCGACGGTGGGGATAGTTCCACTCTTGCTCGTGCTGCTACCTCACGTTTTCCGGCTTCCACCGCAGGTGATGTTATTTTTTTAGGTGATTGAATGTATGTGCTTGTTTTTGTCTTCTTTTTCCCTGAAAAAGAAGCTTCACTTAGGTTTTGAATTACTGAAGAATAGATTAGTTGGTGTGAAAGGTGAATAGAAATTGATGCAGGGTTTTTTTCCCAGGAACTGTGACGCTATATTATATGATATGCAAAATGACACGTAAATCCAAAAAAAAAAAAAAAACTCTTGGTACAAGTGCTACATATCTGTACTAATAATTACAAATATAAACAGCCGAATAAAACATCTATATACGTAGATATCATTTGCGTGCCCTGAATGAAATCCAACCACCCACTCAACTCTACTGTTGCTGAGTAAAAATGACGCGAAAAGAACACGTCTAAAGAAGTTAGTCAAGAAATATAGTTTGATATCTGTAATCATGTTGGTTCCATTTTTAATGGCTTTCTTTTGTTCTGATAATTTCTTTGTTTGACTTCGGTGGTGCTAGGGTTTGACTTTGGACACTTTCCACAAGAAGTGAATTCCCCAGCTGTCTTTCGTTGCGTAAGAGTGAGTGCAATGGATGATGCGGAGGAGCATTTTGCTTATCAGACATCTGTTAACATCGGAGGCCATGTTTTTAAAGGGGTTCTTTACGATCAAGGCCGCGAAATCCGGTACCCTTGTGGTGGTGGGGATCAGGGTTCCTCCGGACAACAGCCGCTTGATCTCATAACGGCGGCGGCGGCCAACACCAGCCACCCAAATCTCAGCATGCTTGATCCTTCCATTTACCCTACTCCAATGAGTGCATTCATGGCGGGTACGCAATTCTTCTCACCACCAAGACCTTGAGAAGTTGAATTTGTGTTTGAGCATTGGGCAAATCGATGTATGGAGAAGCACGTCAATTTGAATGTTTATTATTGTTTTTTTGTTCGAATTTCTATTATGATTTCGTGCTACGGTTCATTAAATATTATTTTCTCTGGTCTTATCGATGACCTTTTTTTCTTGCTCTTTTGATGTGGAAGGATTTGTTTTGTAATTTTGTGCAACATTTGGATGTGTGCAATTCGCATGTTCCATGTTTTTGCATCATTCTCCGCTTGACTTGTTTTTTTTGTTGCCTTTCTCGTTGGTTTTGAACTCGATGAAGCCTTTTCCCCTCATTGTACGTTTTCTTCCCCATATACCAATTAGTGTGAAATGTATACATATCACTTATCCCGACAATTTTATAAAATAATTAATAAAGTGCCGATATATCATTTTTATTAACACACATACTTCATATGCCTGAATTATATTGTTATTTTTAGTTCGGATTATATTTAATGAACCTATATAATTCTAGTTTACTTCAACTTAAAGTTATTTTTTACACCACAACTTTATCATATGTTTAAATATAATTTAACTTTTATATAGATGGCATAATATTGAGTAGTTTTTCTAACTTGGTTATCCCATTTATAGCATTTTGTATGAGTAATAAATAACAGATGATACAATATGGACAGTGCTGCAGTGGTAGTCTTGCTCTTGCATGCATCGGCTGATGCACTTGGTCACTCAAAGCAGAATGAACTTCATAATCCACTAGTTCATCCCACAGATCTTTTCATTTAAATCTCTTATTAATTTTTTTTCGAATAAACTTTGAATGTTTTTCTTTGAGAAAACTATACCATGATTATACTGTGGGGAAATAGCAAATTTTGTGTTAATATTTTAAACAGTCAAAATTTGGTATTCTTAAGTTGACTTCTATTCTTTTGTTTAAGTCATATTTTATCGGAGCACCGGCGGAGTATCTGAATATTGTTGATGTGTTTTCACAGATTGTTATAATGTCCATTGGAAATAGGACTAGAAAAAAATATAACTTATAATATGACTACCTGATTTCGACTAGTTAAAAGATTAAAACCAAATAGATCAATTTACAACAAGATGATTTTGTTAATTTTGATCTCTTTGTCCTCATGTCCATGAATGCAAAATTTTCTTTTAAAAAATTTTGTACTGAATATTTGACAATGTGGAGTTGAATTATAGAAAGTAAGTATTGGAAGCTGCGGAATTTAAACGCGGATGCAGTGATGCTTATGTTTCTGCAAGTTGCAGTTATAAATAGGAATGGAAGTAATTACCGCTGTAGTGTGAAGTACACACAATATGGTAAGAATAAAGTTGAGTTTTTAATAGGCTTGTAGCCATGTGTAAGAAACAGAGAACTTTCACTATATTTGAAATTTATGCTGTAGTTTTTGTATGGTGTTGTAATTTCTCTTCCCGTCGTGCATTACTTTTTAAAAATGTACGCGCAGCAGTAGTTTGCTGCAATTAGAATCTGCTGCATGGATACTCTCAAACGAGCAAAGTGAGGGATCTATTTCTATTTTTGGTACAGTTGTACTAGAATGAAATAAATTCTATATCATTAATATATATTTTGTTAATTAACCAAAGTTAATATAATCTTATCGGATACATGATTGAATATTTATGCATCTTTGGTCATTTTATGTTTGCTGCTTGCTACCCATTTGTCGGCACAGTTATTGGGCCTGTGCATACACAATATATATAGTCCAAAAAGTTACTGATTATTTTTGTTATAAAATCCATCTTAAACAAATACCTGAAATCCACTGTTCAACATATTAATTTTTTTGATGACAGGTGAGGAGAATTTTTCAAGTTTTGTTTAGAAAGATCAAAGTAAATATTCCAAAAATTTAATTGTGTCAGTTGCTTGTCTATTGTTTTTAAAAAAAATAAAGAAATGCAGAAAATTCTGGGTCAATCCATTGAAAAGATACATTGGAATTTTCTTGGATCACATACAGAATCTTTGGTTTTTTTTTCAAGTATTTTTCTTTTAAAAGAGGAACAGTTCACACGTGGACTCCGCAAGACGAAATTTTTTTCCCGGGCCTAAATTGTTACCATTCAAGATTCGATGAAAACTGATCCATTAGTCCAGCAATTATAAAAACAACAAATTAAATTGTTTTGATGAAAACTTTAATAATTATTAGTCATTCGAAAAATTATAAAAACAACAAATTAAATTGTTTTGAGAGAAAATACGCATGCAAGTGACTGCGTTTGTTGATTAGTGATAGTAATAATTAAAATTATGACTTTCATTAATCACTTTGAATATTATATATATATGGTGTGATGTAGATGTCAATAATGCGTGCTGCATGATTTCCTAACCGAGCAAAAACAACATTAAAAAGTAGTCTGTGTCTGTTACAATCTCCAACTTAAGTAATTTTCCACCTACATTTTTTGTGAATAACTCTTGGAGTATAATTTTTCTATGCTACGCTTCAAATGTTTATTTCCTATGATGTGGTGAAATTTTAGTTCTTGAATCATAAACAGACGATCTATATGATATAATGATATTGAGATATGAGAAAAATCACTTCTGATAAAGGATAGACTAACTCCTTAGGTTACATTCGCTATTTTAGTTAAGTTCAAATATATTTACCATTCAAAATCTATTCTATTTTATTAAGGGTGAGGACATTATAGTAACCACCTAGGGACACCAATTTTCTCTTCCAACTTTATCCTTATATGATACTAATATTACACTTTTGTTTTTTGTTTTAAATTTCAACACACATTTTTATTTATTTTTTTTATTTCAACAATTCAAATATCAATTTAGTCCCTCCATAATTTGTCAAATTTCACTTTAGTTCATAAATAATGATAAAAAAGACTATACATACACGCGAGCAGAGTAACTAGTATATATTATATATATTCCATGTTGAGAGTTGTCTTGCATTATAGAGGCTAAAGACCCAAAATAAGTAGCATTATGGAAAACATGGATTGATGAGGAATAAATAATATGCATGGGAGACAATGAATGGTTTGAAAATATACTCTCTTTTGGACCCTCTGGTGGGGTATATCTGCGATATTTATATCACCCTAAACATTAGCATACAATCATCACAAATTCAGCACCAATCTTTTAATTTGTTTTCAACGACAAAAACTCCAATTTATAAATTGATATAAGTAATCTTTTTTTATTTATAATTTTCTTCTGTGTTCTCCAATACTTTTCTGCATGCGCAAAGGTGGCGGGGACACTTTTCTGCTTGGCGGGAGCATCCGTCCTCGCACTATACAAAGGCCCCACCATCTACAGCCCTGATGCCCCGGCAGTGGAATCACCGGTGGTGCTGTACTTGGGCGATGCAAAGAGGAAGAACTGGATACTCGGTTGTATATTCTTGATAGGTCATTGCCTGTCGTGGTCAGGTTAGCTCGTGTTACAGGCTGCGGTTCTAAAAAATAACCGGCTCGACTCTCCTTCACTTCCTACCAGTGTTTCTTCGCGGCGATCCGGTTTCCGGCGAGCCGGTTCTCAAAAAATACATAGAATATAATTTGTGTATCAAATTATATTATATTAAATTTGGGCATGTATATATGATGCAATATCGATCATAGCAGGACTGTACTTGGTCCACGTGTCAAGCCCTCCATCACTCAGCCATTTCTACCTCAGTCAACTGAAAATGATTGACTATTTTTTCTAGGATCACAATTTATGCAATCCAGTTTCTTTATGCTACATAAACAATTCCCCAAAAAAAGAGAGAAAAAAGAAGAAGATGAATTAAGTTAATCGATTTTAATAATCAAAATCAAATCAATCAATCCAATCGTAACCTAAAATTAATATATCTTGGGTATATTTCAATGCTGACATTGAAAATTATTGATGTCGAATTAGAACCATGTCATTAGTCCAAAATAACCGAAAATCAAAATTTAGTACAGTACCAAAACTAAAATTTGACAAATTAATAAAGTATAACTCAATAGTATATGAGTGGACTCCAAATATTATTTTCTTTAACTTTTTCCCTCCGGACAAGGAAGAATCATAAAGTGTTTATTGTAAAAGATTCTTTTAGCATAAAATCCATTAGTAATGCAATCCATAATTCAAAATGGTAAGGAAATCAATTATAGAAGGAAATATTTCCGTCCACGTGATTATTGATTATTCACAATTAACTCGCCTTTCTTACCATATATATATTCCTGTTAAATAAAAAATTAAAATTAAAAAATTAAACTAGTTGATCAGCAATTGGGATTCAATAAATAAAAAAAATAAGAACGACATAATTAAATTTAAATGCATTTATTGTAAAACTCGATCCACACAATGGACAATGACACAAAATCTCATCATTAGCACCAAATACATTGAATTGGATTATTATATTTAGTAAAACAAAAAACATCATTAAATAAAACAAAGAAACTCAATCAAGTATTCCATGTAAAAAAAACACAACGAAAACTAAATCCATCTAAAAAAACTTCACATTGCCCTGGTGTCCTTGATCTGATACTGCACAATATCCTCCTCAATACTCCTTTGAAAAACCTGGCAGCTGTGGCAGCGGTGGCATCACTGCTGGAATATGCTCCGGCAGCACCCTCGACATCATATATTGTGTCGGAGCCGCTGGTGGTGTGTAAAATCGTGCCCACGATCTTGGGCTGTAACATGTCATAGGATCCATTGCAGTTGACTCGTAGAAACCCTGATGCTTAAACGAAATATTTCCGCTAGTCGATGCACCCCCGAACTGCACACAATGATCATCATCATTCAACATAGGCATCACCATTGAATTCTGGTTCACAGAATGCATTTCTTGATTATGATCCAGACGAGGGAAATGTATGGTCGAGGAAATTGCTTGCTGGTTTAGAACTTCAAATTCAATATTCCCTCTTTGGATCATCCCTGGATTGTAAAAGCTTTGGTTTTGGAATGGATTTATCCTCCCAAAATCAAACAAATTCACATCCAAAACCTCTTTACTTTTCTCCACATTATTAACTCTTAATCTGAAGTCCTCAAATTTAACCCTTAAGTTTGCTGCGAATTCTCTCAACTGCACTTCTGTAAAACCATTCATGAAATCAATCCAAGTGGGATACCTTGCTTCCGTGTTCTTTTTTCGAAGTTTCGAAAGCTCATCCTCGATCTTTTTCTCCCTATCGTGGAAGAAATCAGACAAGCCAAAACTCTTGATTGAATCCTTGTTCTTGGATTTGTAAATGTCAATCATACGTCGAGTTTCTTCGATGTTTTCAGGCCATATTTCGGGATCAAAGGAACCCTTTTCTTGTCTAGGGCCGTAGATTATCATGCATGCGTCAATCTCGCAAAGGGTGGTCAATTCATATATTTTTTTCGTCAAACCCTCTTTTCGTTTCCTGAAAGTAACGTTTCTTGATTTTTCTTTTTTTATTAACTCCATGTTTAATTTCGCCCTCCCCATATCTAGATCTGTATTCACAAGAATCCGTGCATGTATTCAAATCACACTGTGTATAAGGAGCTGATGGGAAAACAATGATAAAAACATACCTGTATGCAGACGTTAATGGATTCTTCTTGGGAGAGAACTTGAAAAGAATTAAATAAAAATATTGCAGAAGGTTTTTATTTTATTGTCATTTAAGATTTGTTATTGTATATAAGGAATATAGGATAAGAGACGGTTAATTTGTGTATGTAAATATTGAGTAGGTCTTTTGTGAGACGGTCTCACGGATATTTATCTGTGAGACGGGTCAACCCTACTGATATTCACAATAAAAAGTAATATTCTTAGCATAAAAAGTAATATTTTTTCATGGATGACCCAAACAAGAGATTCATCTCACAAATACGATCCGTAAAACCGTCTCACACAAGTTTTTGTCATAAATATTTACATCCTTGATTGATTTACTTACGAGTGATCCATAACGTGAAAAGGAAATATTTACTTCTTTATGTTATGTTGCTAAATTGGAGATTTTTTTCCAAATATATTGGGATATTTGTGGATTCAATGATTATTTATCTTAATAAAATTTAATATATTCCTATTTTAGAACAAATCATTAATTTATAATATGGAATTTAGGTTAGAGAAAATAATTACTAAATTAAAATAAACAAAAGTTCTTGCTGTAAAATCACAACAAACATAATATATGTTGACTTATTTTATCAACCCAATTCCTTGAGGAGAAATAGAAATGGACTTCCTCCATTCATCAAACCACAGGAAGTTAATTAACTGCAATAGAAGGTAGATTTTATGTAAATCCACCTAAAGCATAATTTATTATTTTAACACTATCTGCAAGCTATTATGGAGACCATACTTCTAGCCTAACGTATATCTCTTGTGAGACGGTCTCATGAATCTTTATATGTGAGACGGGTTAACCCTACCGATATTCACGATAAAAAGTAATACTCTTAGCGTACAAAGTAATATTTTTTCATGGATGACCCAAATAAGATATCAGTCTCAAAAAATACGATCCGTGAGACACATAAGTTTTTGTTATCGATGATAGGGCTAATTGAGATGTTCCATTCTAGTAATTAAATAATACTTTATTAGTAAGTCTATACATGTGTATATATACTGTATACGTACTATTAGTTGACAAAATCACACATCATATAAATGTTTAAAATAAATTATTCTAAATTCATTGAAAATATTTAAAATCGCGCTTAAAAATAGAACAAAAAGTATATGTTATTTTATGTTAAAAAATCGTAAACTTTATCCTTAGACAGCAAATCATTAGTATATACTTCAAAAATTTGATGTAATCACAATTCTAGAAAGAAGGAAAAAAAAAAAGGAATGTAATCACATTTCCCAAGGTGAAAGAAAATTTACCCAGTTACCATTTTGTTTTTCGAAAACAATTTTAATTATCAAGAGAATAAACTACAATTATCATTTATTTTATTCCCTTATTTCTAACTAATTTTATTTTCAATTTTCGGAAATTCACGTGCTATATTGAATTTCTTTTTTCCAAATGACAGCCACGGCTTGTTACACGAACATTGAAGTCGTCGGATCGTGATTCAGTCTCCGAACCGAGTGTCAAACTCGAAAAACGACGCGAAAGAGGAATCAGTCTCCAAGCCGAGTGTCAAACTCGAAAAATGACAAAGAAAAAGGCCCGCGAATTACAGAGAGAGCCGTCGGTTACATACATTTGCTGCCCATTGTTATTTGAGAGATCTGTACATAGGGCAGGGCTTATAAATTGCAAGGGCTCATACCAAATCAAATGTTGGTATCAATCAAGAATTGACATTTGGTCCTTTTTAACTAACGTCCAAAATTAAACTTTAAAGCATAAGTCACTCTCATTTAAAAGTGGGCCCCTTCTGATATCAAAATTTGGCCAACCATGACACCCAATCTCCTCCTTTGCTTGATTTGTTCTATTGGCTTTGAAATGTTCAAAGTTCAACCCCCATTAGATTCACCGTACAACACATTCGGTAGAAAAAAAATTCTAAAAAAAAAGACAAGAAGTGAGCTTAGAAACAATATTTCGAGCTAAGAAAGGCCATATTCGAGCCGCAATATATTAGCAAATTACTGTAAATAAGCTTTCTGTTTTAGCTCTTGATAATTGTTTTAAAAGCAACCAACATATACATGTATGAGTTTTGAAATCTGTATTTATGAGGTACTGAAATTGTGAACTAATGATATTAATATAAATTCTGAACATCTCCGATTCCTTTAGATGATTAAAATATAAAAGACTGATATCAGTTAGCTATGAAATTCATAATTTGTTAAGTACATAAAATTATACATGTTATTACTAATATATGTTATTTCTGTTTTGAACATAAGTATACAAGATTTCCGTTGAAAAAGATCTAAAAGGATGGGAGTATTTCATTTATTATAGAGTGACAACCATATCACTCACTCACTCAAACTCATCTCACATAAGAATTTAGAAGAGATCGAAGAAGATGAGCAAATTCAGTTATGGGGATAGTGAAACGATTAAATAGCGGTTGCTTCTTAGTTTTTTTATATTTGTTTATCTGCTACGTTTGTTAACCATTATGTTATTTTGATCTATATCTTGTTTTACATTTTTGCCGCAATAAAACAATATTTGAAGTTGCAAAACATAATAACAATATACACACTGTTTTTGAAGTTATGAAATATGTACTTCCGAAGTTTGTTGTTCTCGAATATATATTTGAGAGCAACGTCAGTGTCAGCAGCGTCTCGGAATCGAGATGTGACAAATTGGATAGTTATGTTATGATTTAAAATGATTTCAAATTTTAGTTAGTGTATAGAACGTGTTTAGTGTTCCACACAAAAAATTCATTAAAAAAAACTAAATTTAAGGTGGTTTTTAGTTACTAATTTTTCCTTCAAATTTATTCCGCCTAATTTTCATAGAGAGAAAAGAAACGAAAGTGTTTTTTTTTTATTTTAAATATTGTAGTTCAAAATCGACTTTTTTTTAGTTATTTTTATAGAAAATCCACATGTTATTAGAAAACTATCCAAATTCCAAATTAAAATGAAGTTGGGAAAATAGATGACTACTTTAATTGGATTTAACTATTCAAATTATAGAGGCGAAATTTCACCAAGATTTTTGTCACTTTAACATGCAATTAGGCAACCAAATATCGGGGCAAAATTGCAGGACAATAGCCCAGCTTTGCCCCAACTACCATCTGCCCCTGCCTGTTAGCATCTCCGATCCGAGATCAAGGCATTACTCTGTTTTTGGCCCAAGCATTTCCAGGTGATGCATCTGGATGATTCAAGGATAATGACAAGTCTTTTCGGTCCAAAGCCGACGTTCAAAATCTTAGTTTATTCCACTTTATAGAAATCGACAAATCTTTTATTTTATTGGGGTTTTTAGGAGTGGTCTTGCTTTTTTTAATATTCACCACAAATACAAATAATATATTTTGGAAATAAATTACGTAATATTAATCACAAAAGCCACATCATATTATTTTAAACCTTCTCAAATTTCCACCGAAAAAAAAAGCACAAACAAAAATGGCGGATGACTTTAGAACCAGTCCGGCATATTACAGTAATTATGTACTTTAATTTGTAAGATATTTACAATCTTATAAAATCTAACTTAAATTTTTAAAAAATCTCCAATCAAATTAGGCTCATTCGATGATAGAGAAGTTTAAAACCATGTTCAACACTAACACCAAAAAATTTAGAACACTCTTTGTATTTTCTGACATTTGAGGGAGACCGAATGAACATTAGAAAATAAAAACAAGAAAACAAACGAAACAAATTCATAAACTGATAAGAAAACGCATGACTTCAAGAATCTGATACATGATAATCAATAAATTCCACTTAAATTGGGTGGATCGTGAATTTTTTTTGTAGATTTTTGAGGATTATAGACTGATAGTCAAATCCTCCGTGAACTTAATTCAATCACCATACCAGGCCTGCCTTTATACCTCCATGCAACCCACGAAAACACCAAGAAATTCACCCCATTTAACCCTGCCAAAATCCAGTAGAAGTAATCCAGCCGGCTCTTGTTCAGATCATCCCGCAGCCACCCTTGTTGCAGTCTTTCAATTATATTGACAATGGCGCTACTCAGCCAACTACCGATCCCGATTTCGCATAGAAACACAGCGCTGCTGATGCTTCTCGTCCCATCCGTCGCCTCGTCGTAGAAAAACTCCAGCTGCCCTACGTAAGTAAACACCTCAGCTGTGCCGATGAGAAAACACTGAGGAAACAACCAGAAAACGCTCATCAACCCGGATATTTGGTGACCAGAATCTCGTTCCCTGCGTGCTTTTTCCACTACTGCAGCAAAAGCCATGGCGAAGATGGACGCTACGAGCCCGATACCCATTCTTTGCAGAGAGGTGATTCCACGAGGATGGCCTGTTTTTATGCGGAGAAACGGGACCATGAATTTTTCGTAGATAGGGATTAAGATTAGAGCGTTAATGGCGCTGAAGACGGGGATTGAGCCTGACGGGATTTCGAAATTGGAGCCCAGTTTTCGATCCATGATTCTTGCCTGGCCGATGAAGAACGTGGAGAGCTGGGCAAAGGAGATGGGAAGAGCTAACGTTGAAGCCCAAACAGGGAGGATTCTAATGAAGGATTTGAATTCTTCCACCTGCGTGACTGTGCAGAGTTTCCATCGATTGTTAGTATTGCAATAAGGATCTGTAATAACAGCTGCAGCATCCAGATATCTGCATTCAAGCAAAAGCACAAGTAAATTTTCTTGCTTATTATCATGTTAATTTTCCATCTAGATATTTCAAATAATCCCGGAAAGTATACGAGATTTATATGAAAATTAACTCGTATTGTTGAGTGTGAGAAAGCTTCCTAGCACCAAAAATATCGGATTCCTTAGTCTCAACCTCGTACAAGCAATCACCTCCTTTCCCCACATCAACCCTCTTGGCAAGATTCCTCACTGAAGCCACAATCACTTGAAAAAACCTTGTAAACGCACTCCCCATCGGCTTCTGATACCGATACTTAACATATCCAGCACCCAACATAAAGATAGAACTAATCATGGCTGCAGTTGGGATCCCAATTCCCCAACTCCATCCTAGTTCAACTTGCACGTAAACCAAAAGGGTAATGCCAAAAAGTGCTCCCATGTTTATGGCAAAGAAAAACCAGTTAAAAAACGCATATTTTTTCTGTGCTTCTTTGTGATCAGATTCGTCAAATTGGTCTGCTCCGAATGAGGAAACGCATGGCTTGATTCCGCCAGTGCCCAGGGCTATGAGGGAAAGGGCGCAGTAGAGGAAGGATGTTTGGGAATTTGAGGCGGGGATGCAGGGCTTGGCGGTGCAGTGAGGGGGCCTCAAGCTGTGCATGGATCCTGAAAGTGTAAGCATCACCATTCCCTGGAAAATGAAATCGTTGAGAAATTAACAGTAGTCAATTATTTGTGGTTGTGGCATCAACTATTCATTTAATGAGAATACATCAGACTAAAATCTGTTAGTTTATGATATTAAATCAATTAGGGTAAGGGATTCAAGCATGTCAAGTCAAATTTGCATAAAATTTGAACTTGTCTAATATAAGAAGACCATTCTTTCGCATCCCTAGCCCCTACAAGGTGATCCACGTATACTAAAATCACCTAGAAATAGCCAGTGAGCATTAGCCCAAGTGGCACTATGGATGTCATTTGTTACATCGGCTCATGTTCCCCCTTTGTAAATAATAATAAAAAAAAACCCCTAGAAAAGAGTTGCTCTATTTTTGTTCTTACCACTGCATATATGCAAGAGAAGACGATAATGGTGAGAAACCGTCCCAAATAAGCATCAGCTACAAAAGCTCCAAACAAGGTGAGAACATAGGCTGCGCCGGCCCAATTGGTGACATGAGTGGCGGCCACCGGCAGTGGCTGATGCATTTCCCCCACCAGATATGCCACCATGTTTACAGCTATTGCGAAGAATGCAAACCTCTCTGCCACCTCACTCACTTACATCAAACGTAACACCACAGAATCAAAAGTATAAATATTCTCGTATGTTAAAAAAACAACTATGAAATTAGAAAATAGTAAATCGTAGATTTTCAAGAAAAACCTATGATGAAAGGGGAGGCTTTCCACCCTCCAGTTTTTCGTTTATCTGCTATCACCCCTTTATAGTTAACACAGCCATTGGAAACCAGAGTTGAAGATTCCAATGTTTCTTCCTATGAAAATCCAATCCAGGAAGGACCCATAAATTTAAAAACAAAAATGAAACATAAGAAGAAAGAAATATCAGTGGCATACCTTGGTGAACCTGTCGGATTCCATAATCACGTCCATGGGCACTTTCCAAAGAGTACTTTCAGTAATATTCATAAAAATGATAAGATCGTATATATTGCACTTCGGCCAACGGAATCATAGCTTAAGATTCTGATTATCTAATGCAGCAAATAATTATTATTTATTATTTATTATAACTTATAAATGTAGTTGGAGACAATTATGCTCTTATTTACAGCATTTTGATATGCTGTAAAATTTTGTTAAACTGATACAGTGAATCGCTTTTATTACAAAAATTTAATGAAATCACGAAAAATATTATTGATTTTCAAGATTTAGTTTATTACTTGAAATAATTTTTTTCTTAAATATCTTTTCCTTAATAATAAGATTATGTGAAATATTTAATTAAGGATTTTATCTTTCTAGATATGTGATATTTATGATATGATATCATTGGAAAGCTATAAATAAGATAAACAAGCTTATGTAAATGATCTTCGATTTTACATTTTTGACCGTCGACCTTCATTTTCACTTTTGGTCACCGTGAACTTCAGAGAAAAACAATTCACACGGACATTGCTATTTTGAAGAGTGTTGTTTCACATATTGTTGTGATTGTTGGAGACATATGTAAACAACACACGAGGAAGTGTTGACTGAAGATCGTGTTTTTATGACTCCAGTTTTCGACAACGTGTTTTGTTTTTTCTTGAATACGTTTTAGTCTGGTTATTTGTTTTAAAAAGCAATTTTTTTTCCTCGACGTATTGAGAAAATTAGTTTTCGTTAAAATCACTAGTGTTGATTTTTGTAAACTCAATTTGGTTTTCTAGTGATTATTTTGCCATGAGATATCGCGCAAGTATTTATTTATTTTGTGTACAATTATTTCTGAGTTGTTTTGATTAAAGTTATTTATTAGCGTGTTATATTATTTTGTTGCATATTGTCAATAAATATTACAACATCGGAGACAACATTTAAATTTGATATACACAACTTTTTACACTTTATGTTAAATTAAATCCTCTACAAACTGAAAATAAGATTGGTACACTTTCCGATGGAGTTCATTCTACAAATTAAATATTACGTTTACATGCATGGAAAATGTGTAATTCTTACTTTATGTATTGTCCTTGAATTATATATAACATTACATACGGATTGAATTAATATTAATATTTTACAATAATATGAAAATCAGGTAAATCGTAACAAGCAAATTATACAAGACAGTTTGTGGTTGAACATTTTGTCCATCAGATTTGAATTAACAACTACTGCCAATATTCATGGCACTGACAAATATTTCTCCATGAATCAATAAATGGGGTGGTTCGCATAATAATGTCAGAGGCATAAATGCAGTAAATGAGGGGCCGTCTATAAATAAATATACTCGACATTAATTAATTTGTTCAGAATTTCTTTTTACATAAATTTAGAATATTAATTTAATTATGCATGTGATTCCTACGGACACAAAATTAACATAAAGTTCAATTAGATGCTATATATATTAGCTTACTTTTTACCAAGGTTATAAAAAGCGTGAAGCGCTCCGAAGCGCGGATATCGAGCTCCAAGCTTTTCAAGCTTAGCGAGATTAGCACAGATTTAAGTGTGAAAAAACGTTTTTATTTTTAGTGTAATTATAATTATCTCAAACCAATAAATAGATAAAATAATACATAAATATGATAACTTTAAGTCTGATATATTAATTCATATATTTATGAAAGCATAAAAATCTCAAAATTGCAATCTTTATTTGTTTTTGACAACTAGACCACATTAAAAAATGCTAAATATTTGTCAAATCATTATCAGACATGCTTAATCATAATTAAAATTAAAAAATAAACATCTAAATTATAAACCTAATTTATTATTCTAAAATAAAAAGACATACCTTCGAAATAAAATTTTAAAATAAATAGATGCGATTAATTGTGCTTAATCACACTTAATTAAACGTCTTAATTACACTTAATTCGGACAAACTACAATTTAACCGCTTTTTTCCGTTTTTCTCCTAATTAGCGGGACATTTTGTCGAGCTTCAAACTTAAACACCCTTAAACGGAGCTTAAACGAGCTTTTTAGAACACCGTTTCGTACCAGTGCCCGAACCACTCTATAGCATGGACAACAATACGACAAAATTTATTGAAACAAATACCACAATTCACAATTGTCTGTGCGTGATTTAGATAATACGCGCCCTCGATTTTTTTTTTTCAGTCTCTGGGTATTTTTTTAGTACCACATTTCCACATGAAGTATATCACATTTCCACCTGAAGTGTACCACATTTTGTATGACATAGTACCACAATTTTGTGGGTAAGAAATGAACCCAAAAAAATGTTTTGATTGGAGATTTTTCATCAACTTCCCCAAGCTAATACTATGAGTGTATCCATTAGATAAAATATAAAATAAAACAGAAAATCAAACATTTACTGGGTCGGACTAATTCGCTTCCAGCCGTAGTCCACGTGTTGAAAATCAGACGTCCCTGGCTGCATGAATCCTGGGATTGTTACCAATTATTCGTATCAGGAGACTGGATATTCTCCCCACTTCAAATATCGTTCTTCAGAAATACTGAAAATTCCCTCAAGGTCTCACCTTTTAAAAAATAGATCTCAGAATTTAAAGATTGTGTGGAGCGAAAAAAGATGAATTTTCAGTTTATTCATATTCAATTTGTGTATCCACTAGTGGGTTTGACTCTTGTTGCCTTGATCGGGCTTTCTAAAGGTGGGACAACAAGTTGTTATATCCGAAAGAATGGGCTGAGTGAAGATATGCCACTGGACAGCGATGTGTTTCAAGCGCCTCCTGGTTACAATGCTCCCCAGCAAGTAACATTCTGTTCTTGAAATCAATATTTCATCTCTTTTGCTTTAATCCGCGAAACATACTGTTGTTTATGTATTCATTTTTGGATAAACCATTTTTTTGCCTTCCAATTTTACTCGAGCATCAGCTCCCTAGTGACTATATTTATCGAAATCGAATGTGAAGTTCGATAACATTTAGCTCATTCAAGTACATCCTGCTACTGATCCACCGTGTGCTGCAGGGGAAATGTGCTTATTCATTTAGAAATTTGGATGTGTTATCACTTTGTAATGAATTTCAGCGTCGTGTTCGAATTAGGAATGTCACAACAATTTCACTTGCTTAACAAAATCACTCTGTCCAAACACATCCTTAAAGAAACGAATTTTGGTTGATGATCCACGTTGCATCTTTTCCGTTCTTGGTAATTTTAGTTTGGTTTTTGAAAGGTTCACATAACGCAAGGGGACCATAGAGGCAGGGCTGTAATTGTCTCTTGGATTACACCGAATGAGCCTGGTTCAAATCAAGTGATCTACTGGGATGAAACTAGTCTGATCAAAAGATCTGCAGAAGCCATTGTTGTCCGATACAATTTCTATAATTATACCTCTGGTTACATTCATCATGCCTCTATCGAGAAATTGAAGGTGGGTTTTACTTTACGTGCTCGATTCACATTGATATATGATCTTCAATCATTTTATTTTTCTATCAGTAAAACTCTGAATTGAAATTGCAGTATGGTACCAAATACTACTACGAGGTTGGACTTGGTGATACAAAACGACAGTTTTGGTTCTTTACACCTCCTAAACCAGGCCCTGATGTTCCCTATACATTTGGTCTTATAGGTATGGCTTACACATGAAAACAATTCTGAATTTTGTCGATATTAAAGCTTGCTCAATGGACCAAAAGGGAAAATAGAGGACAGAAAAGAGGCTTGATGATGTTTTTATTTGATAATTGTGGTAGATTTAATCTCTCAAGTTTCTTGTAAACTTGTTTCTTATGTTTTTCAATATTTGCCTGCACTTGCTTGGTTTTTCACATACCTCACCCCCATGTCTCTACCACCTGAGCTATTTGGTTGGGCGCTGCAAAATAAGAATTTTGTATTTGATCATGATTTTTTGTACCCTTGATGACCGGATAACGGGTATTACATGTGATTCATTTGATTTTGTATACCGAGTGATAAGAAATATGAAAATAAAATGCCAATAAGAAGCATAACATTCACTTCTGTTGTCAGCCCACTCTGTTTAGCATTTTGAGCAGGTGATCTTGGTCAAACACATGATTCCAATCGAACGCTAACTCATTATGAGCTCAACCCGATGAAAGGCCAGACTTTGCTGTTTGTTGGAGACCTGTCCTATGCTGATAGCTATCCATTTCATGATAACAAAAGGTGGGATACATGGGGGCGATTCATAGAGAGAAATGCAGGATATCAACCATGGATTTGGACTGCTGGGAATCATGAAATTGATTTTGTTCCCGATCATGTAAGCCTTTGCACTTTATTGGCTAATAAATCGATTGTTGAACTTGTAATAAATTATAATAATGCTGGTTGTGGTGGTTTATGGTGGTTTTCCAATTGTCTTTAAATATTCCGAATACGATGAAAGCAACACTTTGTTGCAGGGTGAAACGAAACCCTTCAAACCCTACAAACACCGTTTTTTCGTACCTTATAGATCATCAGCAAGTACATCTCCCCTTTGGTACTCAATCAAGAGAGCTTCTGCATACATAATTGTCATGTCTTCCTACTCAGCATATGGTATGATTTTATAGTCTATCATATGTATCCAACATTTTTTTTTGTAGATTTCTTATCACTGCATTTTTTTCAAGGGAAATATACACCTCAATACAAATGGCTCACAAGTGAGCTGCAGAAAGTGAACCGCAAAGTGACACCATGGCTCATTGTACTCGTGCACTGTCCAATGTATAGCAGCTATGTTCATCACTTTATGGAAGGGGAGACTATGCGAGTTTTATATGAACCATGGTTTGTGAAGTATAGAGTTGATGTAGTATTTGCTGGTCATGTTCATGCATACGAACGATCTGTAAGTTTATCTGATTTTGACTCTGATCTGAAATAGAGTGCATCTAAGTTTGAGTCTGCCTCTGATTTGAAATGAAGAAACCTGAATCAACTTCAATAATCCAGTATGAGTGATACCCTTAATTTACTCTTAACGCAATATCATGAGATGCTAAAAACTTCAAGAAACCTTAAGTTTTACTTGTGTGACAGGAACGTATATCCAACATTGCATACAACGTTGTTAATGGGGAATGCACTCCGACACGCGATGACTCTGCTCCAGTCTATATAACCATTGGAGACGGAGGAAATCAAGAAGGCCTAGTCAAGAAGTACAGATAACTTGTCTTGAAATTTCAAAATGTATGGAGTCTGCTATCTCGAGAACTTGAAATCATTCGAATGTTTCCTTGTAGGATGACAGAGCCGCAACCAAGTTACTCCGCTCATCGTGAAGCCAGCTTTGGTCATGGCATATTCGATATAAAGAACCGGACTCATGCATATTTTGGTTGGCATCGCAATCAAGATAAATATGCTGTGGAAGCTGACTCTGTTTGGTTACTTAACCGGTACTGGAAATCTGTTGAAGAAACTTCTGTAGCTGTACTATGAAGACAAAAGGCATGTTTTATAGGTAAATATAGTAATGTATTCTAGGCTGCTTGAGTTAAGAGTTTTACTGTATAAAATCTCGTTTCTGTAAGTTCAGAATTTATGGTTTCCATGTATGTAAGCATATCACGATTTCTTAAACATGGACGTGTTATTTTGTATATGAGCTCCTTATTAAGGTTTTCTGGGTGGAATTTGTGATGGTTAACTTATTATTGGTTATAAAGTATCCCATATATTATGCAGCAATCTTAACATTTTTTTATGTCATCATTAATTCCCTGCCATATTCTTAATATTGTTTGTAAAGATTCTTCACTAATGATTGTGTTCGAGTGTTAATCAGTGGAGAAACCAAAGTGAAAAATCACCTTTTATGCAGAAAAACCCTTAATTGTTGATATCTGTTTTGGCCTCTCAACTTTTGAAACTTTCGAAAGAACTTTAAAAAGTTGAAACCTGAACCTAGTCGTCATACATATTATGTAATTTCTTTTCTGCTTTTGATTCAATCTTCTTCTGTTTTTTTTTAACAAAGTATTATTCAATTACAATTCTTCAAACTACTATTACTTTTGTTTAAAATATTACTTCAAAAATAGTGAGAGATTCTATAATGTAAATACCATAATCATTAAATACACCAAATGCTCTTTATTATGGAGAAAGATGGCGGCGCCTCTTCATCATTTTTACATTAAACTTCACATTATACTTTTGAGGACAAGATAATTAATGTAATGACAATAATTATACCAACCAAACTTCACACACCCGATCGTGTGGTTAGCTACACAAGAGCAACATAACAATACTATAGAATATTATACAAAGTTTTATTAATCTAATATCTATATATACCATATGACATTATAAGAAACAACATGATTTTGACCTTCTACATTAATTATATTTCAAAGTATTATAATTACGCCGTGTAAGAATTTTAATGATAGAATTTGACCTTAGATCTCAGGTTTTGAAGATTTTTTCTCCGACTTCTAGAAAGTCCAGGGGAAAGGGACACCATCGCTATAATGATTTCCGTAGTCCAGATTGCAAGCAAAAGACCCGGGATCGTCCACAATGCTAAAAGAAGTGTCTTTTACCGCCTCAGCCCATAATGATGAATCATCAACCTCTGGAAAATTCACATTCAAATTCTCACTTGCACTCACAAATTCTCCGACAACCTGATAACAGTTAATCGGGGTAGAAATCTGATCATTACATGTAAAGCAAGGATCGAGATGGTTTTTGACAAGATTGGATCGTTCATTGGCCGAAAATGCGAGATTCTGCGCAAAATTCAAATCATTTTCTTGGTTCTCAATGTTTCTTGAGGGTGAAGCTTCGGTTTGGGAAGAAACAGGGCCCTGACTTTTCGACTTTTCTTCGTACAAAAGGGGAAGGTTGACCTTAGCATCCGGGCCATGCAGCTTACGCGCTGCTGCATCGTAGGCCACCGCAGCATCAAATGAGGTGTCGAAAGTGCCGAGCCAGACACGTTGGCCGCTGTTTGGCTCGCGTATTTCGGCTACCCATTTGCCCCAAGTGCGCTGTCTCACTCCTTTGTACGAGCAGGAAGCGTTTTCTGGGCCACCTTTGCCTCTCATGCAGCCCTTTCTTGAACTGGCCCGAGCAACCTTCCGCACCCTTCTCTCCTCCCCCATAGAAACCACGGATTTCAACATTTCGAATCGATTGGTAACTGCTGAAATGGTGTGCTATAAGCCAGAAAAATGAGGAGAAATGCGAGTGAAGAATGAAAATGTGGTCTTTCCGATCGAAAAATTCAGTATTTATAGATGAAGAAAGTGGGGAATGGGTGTAATTTGTGATCGAGACGGAAAAAAGGGACTAGTACGTGTCTCCGGGTGAAGTTTGCCATTGATACTTGGCAACAGAAACTTATTTTATCGTGTCCGTTTTTCCGAATTACTCAGGACTTGACGTTAATCAGCTCCGAAGACTTACACGACCATTGTCAGGACTCACACTTTCGGGACAAATATGATACTTCATGATCAATAAATAAGTCAGAAAACTCAAATAAACAAAGACAATTTTATGCGTAGAAATCCTTTTCAGTTAAATAAAAAAGAAAAATATCACCAAAAGTATAAGAGACATATTTTATTTTTGTTGAAAACAATTATGTAATCGCATCATATGATTGTGTAATATGATTGATAAAAAGTTGATCGGTACAGGTTATTTATGTCGTGTCAATAATTATATATTAATTAATATTTTATTTGTACGATTTACTAAATGTTATTTATATAATTAATTATTAAAATTAATAAATATTATCATTTGAAAATCTATTCAAATTATTGATATAATATAATGAATATATTTATATTATAAAAGTTATTATAAAAAAATGTTTATATCATTTGAGATAACAGTAATACGAGAATAACAATCTTATTCTAACCATGCAATGGAATTGATCTGATGATAATATTTTCCAAATTCCATTATAAACATGTGATCGAAAGAGGCCGATCCATCGTCTTATAATATTTTGAGTATAAAAAAAGATGAAATTTTAAAAATAATTTATTCTCACGTACGTGTATATTCTCCACAAATCTTAAAGATAAAAGCACATATATATATATATATATATATATATATATATATATATACATGTTTGGGACTGGAAAGTGTATTAGCGTGTTGCGCTTTTTAATGCACAAATTAATGTGGCACGAGAGGAAGACAATAGGCTAAATTAGACACGTGCGTTTATTTCTGTCGACTGGACGTCACTTATTACGTCATTGTTTGACAGGCTTTTCCTCAATTGATAAGTTCGATTTTGAGTTTTCTGCCTAGGTCTACAGCTGGTTACGTTTCCAGGGTCGGGTGGCAATTGTTTTATATATATATGAAATATTTTGATATGATTTTTAAAATTAAATCTCGTGTTACTTGCGAAGTTTTGAGGAGATAATTTTAAACGTATACGTAAGATTTTGCTTATTATTAGATCATGTATGAATCGATAATATTTAAATTTAATTTGAGGAGATAAAAATGGGATCAGACAAATAATACCAAGCCCTGTGGATTATTTCAGGAAGAAGGATGCTAATTTCTGGTAGCACTGTTAAAACAGGTCGTTGGACGGACAACTTGTCATTTGGTGGGATGGTGATGGTCTCAAAGTTATCAAATTAACCCACTTAACTTGTCATTTGGTGAGATGGGGTTTGTTTCAACCTACCCGTGCAGGCACTCACGGGCAATGAACGGCCCGGATCACTCCACATGAGTGATCCGGGCCCACCTCCCTGTAAAAAAAAAAAAATTTGGCTCGAAAAAATCCGAGCCGTTGGATCGACCCCTGCAGACAGTGCCCGCAGGGGTAGGGTCGACCGAACCGTGAGATGGTGCTGGTCTCAAAATTATCAAACTAATCCACTTATTTTATATCGTGGTGCGGACCATCCGCGACCCATTATTAAGCAGGGTGGAGCAGCACGCATTTTTGTGGGTAATTTTATTTCACTCCAATCCCTCTATTTTATATGATGTTGCAGGCTGATTCGAAATAGCTAAGGCGTCCATAGCTGGAGTCAACACTAGCAACTTTTACTTCCAAAGTTGGATCATTTTATAGCCGCAAATGAAATACTCCGAATACATTTTTGCATTGTGATAAAGTTTCTTTTTTTTTGTATTACATGTAAACAGGATGGTTGCCGATTCAAAAGGCGTGAAAACATCGTATTCCATTGATGCTATATAAAATGGGTTTGATTCAATTAAAATCTTAAATTTAGCATATGATTTAATTAAAAGAATGTGAGCGGGGCCACGTAGACATTAACTAAACATTTACACATAATTATAATACTTATTTATTCATAATTAGTTCTTAGGCTGCACTTAGACGGAACTTCGGTGTTATGCATAGGGGTTAAAATTACTTATTTACTTTTTGTCGTAAATATTGACAGATTGGTTCATCTAATAGATAAAAATTCGTAAAATCGTCCAACAAAATATCTACAGCCACGCCGGTGTATTTATTGCAGAGTCAAAGTTAGTTGCTATGTAATTCTTCACTTTGACGCGTCCGACAATGTCTCAATCTACACCGTTCACGAGGAATCTCCTAGAAACGTTAAGATTACACATACCACCACACGTCACGCAGTGGAGAGGCTTCTTGATCAAGTCGAAGAAAGGTTGACTTTTTTTGTCACCCACATCTCGTTTCCCCTATATAAAGGACAGCAGGACCTCGCTTTGTTCATCCAAATTAAACCAGTTTTCTGCGCATTCAAGAAAAAGAGCTTACAATTATTTCTTTTGCAAAGTTGTGAAGAAGGAAACCTTAGAATGGCTTCAGAATTAGAGGGACAAGTGATCGGATGCCACTCCGTCCAGCAGTGGAAGGATCAGTTTCAGAAGGGCATCGATAGTAAAAAACTCGTACGTTATTATTATTATTGTTGTTGTTATTTTTGCTTTTTCGGAGTGCTTATTTGAAGATGATTGATAATTTTGCTTGGGTTTTGCTTATCCATGTAATATTTTGAGTGATTGGAATTTGTTGTTTTTGCTGTGGATCTTTGCAGTACGTGTGATCAGGCAGGTCTCAAGAACAGGAGGAAACTCATTGTTAAATTTTTTTTATTTAGTTGTTCTCACTGGCGCTGACATTCTATTAAGGTTGTTTCAAATTCTAACGCAGAAAACAATCTTCGTTTTGTTCAGGTGGTTGTCGATTTTACAGCTTCATGGTGCGGACCGTGCCGTTTCATTTCCCCAATCTTGGCTGAGATTGCGAAGAAAACACCCATGTTCTGTTCTTGAAGATTGATGTTGATGAACTTAAGGTAATGTTATACTTTGCATTGCTATTTTGAGGCACTTTATAATACAATTGAGTATCCAAAAACATGATTAGCCAGCCGTGTGCAAACTTTCGATTTAATTGAAATCATCCGTCATTTTGAGCATCCATCGTCATTGGGTTGCTAATTCGATACAAATTTCTCAAGGTTGTGGCAACGGAATTCCAAGTGGAGGCGATGCCGACATTTTTGTTCTTCAAAGAAGGGAAGGAAGTGGATAGGCTCGTGGGAGCAAAGAAGGAAGAGTTGCAGGCAAGAATTGACAAGCATGGCTCCACCACCAGTACAGCTTGATGGATTATCGCATGAAGATTCGAGTTTAATCATGTGGCTTATTGGCACTTTTAATAAATTCAGTTCGATGTCATAATTATTATTATAATAATGATCTTGTCATACGGATGATTCTTGTTGTGTGATGGAATCGTCTCAGTATTTTGTAACGCTCAATTCTCTTCAGATATTTTATAACTTGTGTTCTTGTCTTCATTTTACAAGTTCAAGAATTAGAGGTGTTTATAATATGCACATTTTGCCAGTTTTCTACTCTTATATATCTGAAATACCAAGGGACGAAAAAAATGCAGAGCCCTGTGGGATAGGAGGGTTTACAAGAGAAAATTTGGTAGAAAATACTAATTATGATTATTATTCTCACCATATACCTAAAATCGCTACATCTCTAGTCTAGCTATAAAACTGAAAAATACTAGAGATCTGGTGTAAGTTAATGCCTCAAAACGGCTGATCGATCGACCCTGAGATTAAGCTTTGATGACTGGTTAATGACAAACTTGACACATGAGCAACATAATAACATAAACATGGATTGGAGCACCTTTTTTGCTACTGCATTATGGTGGATTTGGCAAAGTGCAGTGGATAAAGAACCGATTCTGTGAAATTAAATCAGCTTTTAATGCTAAGAAGGTGATGTCGAACCGCACAGTGGAATATGAAAGTTGTGTATTGCAGTGGATACCACCATCCAGAGTATGGAATTCACTTAAATGTGGATGAATGTTTCAAATAGGATGGTCGAATGGCAGGTGGAGGTGGAGGTGGACTACTGCGTGATGAGTCTGGACATTGGATCACAGGTTTCATGTTTAACACTGGAAGTTGTTCGATCGAAGAGGCTGAGCTATGGGCTGTTCGCAAAGGGGCTTGAACTATCATGGAACCGAGGGCACAAGAAAATCATTATGAAATTGATTGTGGTAAAATAGTTGTATGAGGAAAGAATGCATTGTTCATACTCACTTAATTTGAATTTCTTCTGCATAAACGTTCTAGCTAAAGAATTAGAAATAATAGCGAGACATGTATACTGAGAGCATAGGAGGGAGACACATTTTTTTGCTGCTGAAGATACAGATTTACATGAATAGTTAGTTGTTATTATTGAGATTCCCCACTCTCGAATCAAAAAAATATATTTTGTTAAAATAAAAAAATTTACGAGAGAAATAAAAATTTCAAACTCACAAATATATTAAAATACGTACTTTATAAAATTTTATTTACTCAATTGTATATTTTTTCACAAATTTAATATAAAAATAAATATATGATTACATATATCATCACACATTAATTCTTAATATTTGTAACTCTTAGTTTCAACATTCAATCACTTATTTTCAACGCACATTAATTTTTAATATTTATAACTCTTGATTTCAACATTCAATCACTTATTTCAACGCGTTTATGTATACTAGTTAAAGACACGTGCGACGCACCTGAAAATACATTTCTATTATCAATAATTGTTGTTAAATAAATGAGATCAGAAGAGATTAATTTACAAAAAATTATATATTAATGATTTCATGCTATATTAGTCGATAGACAATGAGTAATGCTACGTGTACAACCAAATTTGTACAATAATTCTTACAATTCAAAAAAATCAATACAAAAATTTCATTTATTAAAATCTCATTATAAATTAAATATAAAATTTCATTAGATAATAACAAAATCTCACGATATAATTTTTGTAAATATCGCAGTACGATATATTGGTTGTACCTTTAGCATTATCCGTAGGAAATTCAATGTAATTTAATTTGTACTACATGTATTATAAAATGAGTGCAAAAGATATTTGTTTAAAAATTTTATGTGTTATAAATCTAAGGTTATTCTTGAATTGAAGGATTTCAAATCCATGAATTTCAATACATTCAAATGTATTTTTGTTATTTTAGAGAAGTTCATAAACTTCAAATCCACTCATTTCATGTTTATATAGTAGTATTTCATGTTAATTATGATATTTTTCAAGTCCACCCAATGATAATGTTATTTGAAATTTATTTTACTTTATATAAATAATAATATGTAAATAAGTAATGTGTGGATTCAAGATTTGATATATTGTTTTATTGTTAACAATAAAATTATAATTATAATCCATAAATTTGAAATCAATTTATCCAAATGCAATCTAAATAAATTAATAATTGTTGAAAAACATAGTAGTAATAAATATTATAATTTTGTATAAATTAGACATTGGAGAAAATATAATATAAAATTGATATCACAATAGTTATTAAAATTAAATTTGAGAGAAGAAAAAAGTATAATACATAACGTTGCTCACTTATTTTACCACGTATTATTGATTTATGAAAAATAAAAATATAATATAGATAATATATTCTAAACCTTAAATTAATTATTGCGTCAAATGATTTCTTTTTTATATTTTCAATTTATATTGCTTTTATTATTTTTTTTTGTCACCAGTTTTTCTACTCTGTGAAAAAAAATATTCTCGTCATCTTCATTAGCAAATCTTATGAGAAGAAATGTATATTCTTCTCTATTTGATGCCTCTACAAATCTTCACACAAATTAAGTGTTTTATAGGAAGAAAAAGTTTGTTTAATCAAGCAAATAAAATCAAAGAATTTTGTTATTTTAGTATTCTACAAATTATATTTATTTTTTGTAAATATTTTAACTTAATATACAAGTAAATAAAGTCAATGAATTTCGGTTATTCTATCTTCTAGACAACTGACAAAATATGATTTAATTAATATTTTATTATATTGATCAAAAAGTGTTCAACTCTTAATGATATAACATATTTATGCAATATGTTATTTAAATACAAAAATTCAAAATTACGATAACATTTTTTTTATATTTCATACTATATTATTGGAAGTATTAAATTTGTATATATTAATTTTTTTCTGAGAAACTTCTTGCATATATAACTCATTCGAAAGATTATAGATTTACAAAATAAAACAAATCATATTCAATTTAATATTTTGTGAAAAATATATGTTCACTTCATCTACAAGCAAATAAAAACAAATAAATTTGACCTTTCTGATTATCAATCATAACTCATAAGGAGAAATATTGAGCAATAATGAATAATTTTTGTAAAGATTTATTCATAATAATTTTAAAAAATTACCTTTCAAAGATATGTCATTTCAGATTACATAAATCTATAATTGATTTACTTATATCAATCCTTTATAAAACACATCTTCGTCAATTGCAAGATAATCAAATAAGTAATTGTTATAGTTTATGATCTTTACAAAGACAGAAAATAGTTAAAATTAGTAAAACTGTATGTATTCAGTCATATATTGTTAAATTTTAATAATAAACTAAGGCTTTGAAAAATATTAGTTGGATTTTTTTATAAAGAAAAATAGATAGAATAAATACTCACGAAATATTTATAAGGTCATCTTTCTTCTATATCCAATAATGTTTTGTATCATTTTTGTAAAATGTAATTAACCGTCGAACCTTCTTCATAACACTAACCCACATGATTTAATCATCTGGCTTCATTATTTTAATTCGCCGTTTTAAATTAATTATTCTCAATTAATGCAAAATAGAGGATATTTAATATCATGTCTTTACACAAATTATGGTTTTTGTGGAAAAATTCGCAATATTTACAACCAAATAAAACAAAAGAATTTTGGTATTTCAATATTGTACAAACTAATTTTATTGGGAAAAAATTATTTTCGATTCGTCTATAAACAAATAAAACCCATGATTTTTTGTATTTCAATATTCTCAAATTAATATTTTGCGGAAAAAAATATGTTCAATTCATCTACAAGAAAATATAAACCAAAGAATTTTGGAGTTTCAATCTTCTTGGCAACTTGATCCTTGCCTAGCATACGTAGATTGATAATATTGACATCATCATAATAATTGATTTTACAAAAACTTCATCACCAAATTAAAGATAAATTTCTTGCATATTAAAAATCATTCAAAAGAATATAAATCTACAAAATAAAATAAATCACATTCAAACAAATATTTTTGTAAAAAACATTTGTTCACTTCATCTACAAGTAAATAAAAACCAAATAACTTTGACTTTGTCTAAGTAGTGTGTATTGCTAATGAATAAATTTTATAAAAATTTATTTATCATAATTTTAAAAATTTACATTCAAATATATATATTTTAATGTTACAAAAACTATAACTGATTTGTCAATATATATCTCTTATAAAAATAATCATTCGTTAATTGCAAGAATCTCTCATAAAATAATTGTTATAGTTTATAGCCTTTAAAAAGAGGAAAATATAGTTAAAATTATTACAAATATATTATTCAATCTTATATCGTTAAATTTTCATAATGAACCATGCTTTGAACAATACTAGTTGACTTTCTTTTTGATAAAGAAATATAGATAAAATAAATATCAATGAAATATTTATTAGGATTATCTATATTTATATCTGATAATTCTTGTATCATTTCGTAAATGTAATTAAATATCGAACCTTCTTCATGACACCAACCTTGTTAAAACAAAAACAATATTAGTTTAATTATTTGGCTTCAATAGTTTAATTCTTCTTTTTAAAATAATTAATTTTAATGAACGTAAAATAAAAGATATTTAACATCATATCGTTATACAAATTAAGTTTTTGTAGAAAAAATATTTTCACTTTATTTACAAGAAAATAAAACAAACGAATTTGTTATTTTAATCTTCTACAAATTAACTTTTTTGTGAAAAAATCTACAAATTAAGTTTTTTGTGAAAAAATTCTTTTTCGTTTCATCTATAAGCAAATAAAACCAATATATTTTGGTATTTCAATCTTTTCAAATTAATAATTTTTGTGAAAAAAATTTGTTCAATTCATCTATAAGAAAATAAAAATCAAAGAATTTTAAAGTTTCAGTTTTTTTGGCAATTTGATCATTATCTAACATAAATGTAGTTTGACAATTTTGTCCCTATCATAATAACTGATTTGACAAAAACATCCTCAATTCCTCACTAAATTTTTCCTGTATGTACAAATTAAGGACAAAGTTGACATTACACAATAGAAAAACTTTGACCTTGATTAACACTTTTATTATAATAAACTATCATAATAACTGATTTGACAAAAACATCCTCAATTCCTCACTAAATTTTTCCTGTATGTACAAATTAAGGACAAAGTTAACATTACACAATAGAAAAACTTTGACCTTGATTCACACTTTTATAATGACTTTGATTCACACTTTTATAATGACCTTGATTCACACTTTTATAATAAATAATAAATATAATATAATATAATATATAATAATAATAATAATTGTATATATTTGATCATTATCTAACATAAATGTACTGTATGTACAAACTAAGGATAAAATTGACATTAGACAATAGAAAAATTTTGGCCTTGGTTCACACCTTTGCAAGATGTATAGATGTATTGATGTATTATTTTCGGCAATTTTTAGCAATTACGTTCGTGTGACCCGTAGAGGCAAGTATGCTGTTACGCCGCAGTCCATTTGGCGCTACTTCATTCTTTACCCCTTTACCACCCGTCTCACGGCGGCGGACGTGGTGGCCTTGCCACCCCGTCTCTCTACTTCCTTCATATTCTTCTTTATTTTCTCTTTCTTCGCCTCCTCGAACCATTATTACCGCACTGTCTTTCTCTTCAACCAACTATGAAGACGCTTCTGACTGCGACCTCAGCGAGCAATTCCCCTCAAAACAAGTAACTGCTTTGAAACCCTATTTATTTTTATCTTCAGAGAACCATTTTAAAGAGATGCATTTTTCTTTCTTTGGAAAGGCTTCGTTTTTTTTTTTGTTACGGTTTACCTTTTTGAAGGGTCCTTTGAAACCAGGATTATATCTCGTGGGAACACCAATTGGGAATCTTGAAGATATAACTTTAAGGTTGATTAATCTTCGAATTAATATGCTGTGGCAGCTCTGTATGTATGTTTCTTGGATTTTCATTTCATTGGATAAGACAAAGTGAATATCTCTGTTACATTGCCTGTAGAGCCCTGAGGGTGTTGAAATCTGCTAATGTCATACTCTCGGAAGATACGAGGCATTCGGGAAAGTTACTTCACCACTATAATATTAAAACTCCACTTGTAAGTAACTGCTAGGTTCTGTTTTCAAATGAATTATTATACTCGTAGTCATTTCTGATTCTATGATTTAGATTTTCAGTTGAGTTATCACAAATTTAATGAATCTCAACGAGAACAAGTTGTTCTTAGGAGATTGCTAGATGGAGAAATTTTGGCACTGATTAGCGATGCTGGGACGCCAGGCATTAGCGATCCTGGTATGGAGCTGGTGAGTCACTTGTTCAAGTGTGGCATGCTTGTATGCATATCAATATACATATAGGTACACGCACAACTAAATGTTTAATCATCGTCTTCATTTGGATGCCCACATGTGCTGCAAGAAGCAAAGATTAAAAACTCATCAAGCGTATCTTTTTTTATTTACTTCATGTATGTACATTCCTTTTGGATGTGGATGCAGGCCAAGCTGTGTGTAGATAAAGATATACCTGTTATTCCTGTTCCTGGGCCATCTGCAGTAGTAGCAGCTCTTTCGGCATCCGGTTTACCTACGAATGAGTTCACATTTAGTAATATTTGATGACCATGGTTCTTTTATAACTCCTCAATTATCATGACTAATTGTGTGCATTATTGTGCAGTCGGCTTTCTTTCTAAACATGCTGGAACTAGAAGAGAGAGGCTGTTGGTCCTCTGCAAATAGTGCAGCTACTCAAGTCTTCTTTGTTCCTCCTCACAAGCTCTGTCAGTTTTTTGACGAGACCTCTTTAATCTTTGGTCAATCTAGGTAATTATGGACAGAGGACGGGGATATTTTTTTAAATAATTTACAGGCACATATACTTTGCTGCTTCTGAAACTTGTACCTTGACATTCAATGGACTATCTCTAAGTTTTCTTGGTTAAGAAGTGACACTATTTTGTCTTAACAATTCATCTACTGCTTTGCCAATTGGCTTCTGTTATTGGTACTGTTATCAGCACATAAATGAAACCCGTGCTTGTGCATTCTTCACTCAACCATTATAAAAAGTGAAACTAAAGAAATACAATATATGGGATCCTTTTTAAATTGAACCATGCGTTTTTTTTTACAGGCAATGTGTCATTGCTCGGGAAATCACCAAACTGCATGAAGAGGTATGATTTCCAACTGTTAATTTGCGAATATTTCATTGCACCAACTGGTTTTTTTATGCCCGGGTGTGTTTTGCGAATTAATTCCAGTGCGCACTTTTTTTTATTTATTTTCTGCATTCTAAGTTTTTTTAACTAACATGAAGAAGATATATTTTGTGTACTAGTTCTGGCGGGGAACACTTGAGGAAGCCAAAGAAGCGTTCTCAGCCCACCAGCCAAAGGGTGAAATAACACTGATGATTGAAGGGACTACTAATAGAGAGGCCAAAGTTCTCACTGAGTCTCAATTAGAGAATAAGTTGGGGGAATTGATCTCCAAAGGTCACAGTCTTTCTGCGGTAACAGCACAATCTTGGGGCAAATTCTTATAGTTATGTTTTCATCAAGGATTGGGATTCTATATATGTTTTGCATGGTGATCAGATAGGCTGGAAATTATAATATCAAACAATGAACGGAGATTGATATTTGCTCCATTTAAATAGCTTTTTTATTGACTCATATAATCTAAACACCTTGTCTGAAGTTGTAAGGTTCACCAAATTGATGGGGCATGTTGGAGTTTCATACTCTGTCTATTAATGAAGTAACCAATTCAATTGTATGGGCATGCTTGCCTTATAAATTACTCTATCAACGGTAAATGATAGGGATTGCAAATGCAGTTTTGTGGTGATTAGTTTTATTATAGTATAGTTTGTGCAATGCAGGCAGTCAAGTTGGTGGCTTCAGAAACATCAATGAAAAGGAAAGCAATATATTCTCTTGCACTTGAGAAATTTGGGAAGCAACTTGGTTCAGATGATATAAATTGATTTTGATATATTTTCTGACATGTGAGTTTCAAACTAGCTAGATTATTAGTTGTAACTTGGAAATGATCTTTGCTTTGTTCACTATTATTTATCTCCACTTTCCATTATTTTCTTTAATCATGGAAAAAAAACCATTGTTTTGGACTGATTTATTTTTCTTGATGCAGCGCAAGCAGAGTATATGGCTGCTTGACCTGCTGCCTCGCCAAAGTTATCGAATTGTGGACTTTGATTCTGGGCTATTTTGGAACTGAAGATAGAGAGACAGAAATTGCCTCTTTTAGAAAGCAATTTATCATTGTTGATTGCTGATCTGCCCCCTGTAAGGCATTACAAAATCCACGAGTAGCTGTATCTTGGCTTAGTTTCGATTCAACCTGTCACTCGATACCTCGAGCTTTATGCTTTTGAAAATTCATATGACTATATGTGGGATGAATCTTGAATCTTTACCATTTTAAACAGCCAAAAAACTGATGCAAATTTAACTGTGGTTTTTAATGGATTGTATTGTAGTATTAACTATGACCCATCTGGAGGAGAATAATATTTTGTAGAATATAAAGATTTCACATAAATTTTTATGTACGGTTCACATTTATTTAAGACATAATACAGCTGGTAAATCTTGTTGCTTCGTGGTGTCGATTATTTTTTCTTAACTGTAGAGACTTTGAATGGACTTTGTTTATGGTATCGTATATTCTTCTGCAATTGACAATGTTTTTATGCATAACTACGTTTTAAGATTCCTTTGGCAGCCACCTATGCAAAGAAAACCTGTGTTCTCTACTTGTTTGTTGTCATATAAAATGCAGCTCGAATCTTGTCTTCTCGGTTTTCATTTGTTAATCTTGTGCGACGCATTAATTCCTAAATTTTTTGCACGAAATATTTAGTAGAAATAACTGACAAAATGTAATTACAGAGGAAAAAAATGAAGTCAACAGATTTATATTAAAAAAAATTAAAATAATCATCGTGTGTGTACTTGTTCCCTTTCTGATACAAAAATACAGCCACGTCCCATGCTTATAAATACAAAACTCTACCTAGAGAAACCTGTGCTTCTGATGGAGATTTAAGGCCATTTTTTGGGTCCACCAACTGGTGGTTATGCCTTTAAAGACTCTAGTCAAACAGCCTACGGTGTTGCCAACAGCATCTACAAAAAACTGCAGATCAACCATTTTGGCAGTTTTCAAGGTTGATCATTTTATGAGAAAAGTTTACAAGGCAGTCTTGGGCTGGTAACTTGTCTCCATGCGAGAAAGGGGGCATGATTGAAAAGGAACTTATTGTTTTTATATGAATTTTATATTCGTCATAATTGTTATCTTTTATGTTTATTGAATGATAACTCTTCTGAATTTGTTTATTTCGTTGGTGTCATTGTTTCAATGATAATGAGGGGTTGGTGTATTTGTCCTGATGCAAGTTTTGTCTCCTTTTGTTTAGAAGACTTGACCTTTGAGCGCCAATTTGTGCTCCTTTCTCCATCACTCTCTTGGGAATGCCCTTCTTCCAAATTAGAGGCACGAGCACGAAAACTCTTTTTCGGGTATTTTTTGAGTATATGGGCATTTTCTTCTTTCCTTTTTCCTTTTTCTTGATACTATCTTGCGATGACCCGAGTGTATGAAGGAAAGTTGGTCTATTTGGTAGATTTAGATGATATTTCTGATGTGGGTCATTGTTGGTTGCCTGAATTGCATGTTAAAAGAGAATTTATCGTGGCCTTTTACATTCGATGAGACAGAGATGAATTCTTGCTCTTTTTTTAATAATTTACGTGAGTCCAGATATTGTATTCATTTCTTTAACTGTAGTTTGTGTTCTTTATCTTTCCTCTTTAAGCTTGTTTCCCTCAAACTTTCACTCTTTGACCGTCTGGTAGAGGTTATTTGACATTATTACAGCTACAAGGTTTTTTCTGTCACGCCCTTTCGGTGGTTTACATTAATTTTCTCTTCCACCGGTTCGCATATAGTTTGTTTGCTCGGCTGTGATGGTTTGCATTACGCACGGTGTTCGTCAACTGGCACTTGAAACTTTTATAAACATGGCTTCGTTTCATTCAAATGCGAGCAACGAAGAAGATATACTACCTTCCGCGTATTCACTTAAGTCAGAATCTCACTTCTTATTCTTCATCCGGTCTTCCTTTCAATAAAGCATATGCGAGCCAGCCTTCTGTTTCGGAATCCTGCCAGAATTTGTTGTCCTCTACCACTATTTTGACTCATGACCATGTTGACAACAATTATATACGAATAAGTGGTGAAAGGACAATTATTCCTCCAACGGCTTTCCCACAAATGTGCAGGAAGTTGATACGCAGCTGAATTTTATGTGCCGATTTTTAGATTGTGATACAGTAGCGACAAATCCCCGTGCATTTGCTAAAGAACTAGAGCATGGACACGGTCCTGAACAAAAATCACTCAGCCATGGCTTATATCTTAGTTTGGGATCTCAGGAACGGTCACTGGACCTAATGACTTCGAATATGAATCAGTACTCAAACTTGAGTCTCTGTTCACTGTTAAGTTCCCATGTTTTGCAACCAGAGGACCATCTTTCTCAAATAATCGACCTTAAGAATGTCGAATACTTGTCATTTGATTTGACTGGAGGGAACCAAGATGCATTCAAATGCGAAGATATGAACAATTTTCAGAACTTGATTAGCTCCAAAGACAATTTCTTTGTCATTTCTATATCAGGCATCAGAATTTTCAGGCATATTGTGCAACTCCAAGTATCTGAAGGCAGCTCAAGATTTACTAGATGAAGTAGTTAATGTTCATAGAGCCCTTGAAACATCAGAAAAGGGCAAAAATAAAAATTTACTTGGTCCGGATGGCCTAAAAGAGACAGGTGCGAGAAGGAGTGAAACTTTTTCTGAATTTTATGAACCAACTACAAATGCACCTGATCTTTCACTTTCACCTTCTGAACGCCATAACCTGCAGCATAAGATGACGAAACTTGTGTTCATGTTAGAAGAGATGTGGCCATAACCTATGTTGTTTAATGTTTGTTGTGATGTGTACTCGACATCTTCTAGCTAAATCTGATACCACCTTGGCTTCATTTTGTTTTGTACAAGCTGTTTTCTTGTCATTTTCTGTATGAGCGATACTAGTTTGGGATTTTTCTGTTAGTTGTTCTGTTGTAGGTTGACAAAAGATACAAACAATACCTCCATCAAATGCAAGCTGTGGTTTCATCATTTGACACAGTGGCTGGACGTGGTGCCGCCAAACGATACTCTGCTCTTGCCCTTCGAACAATATTCAGCCAATTCCGCAGCTTGTGTGATGCAATCAAGAAGCAAATTCAGGATACCCAAAATAGCTTAGGGGAGTAAGATGCTGATTCACATGGTCAAGGAGTATTATACCACCTACGGTTGGACCAGAAGCTCAGGCAAGGGAAGATAGTTCAACAGTTCGGTATAATGAGACCACCTTGGAGGCCAGAAAGAGGCTTGCCTGAAACGACCGTTTCAGTACTTCGTGCATGGCTTTTTGAGCATTTTCTTCACCCATGTGCTTTTTCTCTCGTTACTTCTTATTAGCCTTGGGAATGACTCCCTGAAGGCCGCTCCTAACTACTAATGTTTGGTCAATGTGCAGTTATCCGAAAGACTTGGAGAAAAACATTCTTGTGAGGCAGACGGGATTAACCAGAAGCTAGGTAAGTTACACATACGTCTAAAGACTAATGAATGGTATTGTATTAGTCGAAATATCAGTTTTCATAAGCATTCTTTAATCAGGTCGCAAACTGGTTTATCTACGCTAGGGTCAGACTTTGGAAACCAATGATTGAGGATATATACAAGGAGTAGTTTGGGGATGCAGAAACTGAACCCAAATCTTCACCAGAACATGCACCAGTAACTCAAAACAGGTCTCTGCACTTAAAGGCCTAGAGGAAGAGCTTCAAGAAAGCTTAATATCGGCAGCTTCTGATGGCAAACGCTGCGCTCACTCACTCCATTGAGTCGAAGTTTTTTCTAGTGCAGAGTTGAGCTATGAGGCAGGAGTTTTTCTTGAAAATGAGATTAGTTACGGGTTAACTCATTTGCAAAAACAACACATTAATGAAGATTCAAGACACAAAGATATGATCTTGGATGGTTCGATGGGAAATCAAGTCTCAATTGCTCTCGGGTATACTCGCGGTAAGAGATTTTCATCCAATATTGGTCTAAAATAAATTGAAAGGTAACGATGGTGAGTCTCTTTCCATGGAAGTGGACAAATTGGAATACTATGATGAGGATACAATAAATCATCAGGCCAGGTTCGTTAATCCGAACCAGTTATGTGATTTTGTGTTATGATACCTTTTTAGTGGATTAGATATTTTTTCAAAGACAGAGCGCACATACAGGAAACATAGAGATGTTTGGCTTCTTCAATAATTTTGAGTAAAATAATAAAGAAAAGGTTGTATAAAGTATGTATCTTGTTTTAATACTGGATACTCCATTGTATAGCATGTAAAATCCAACCAACATTGTTTGTAAAGCAAATATTATACCTATTCTTGTATATTCTGTTTATATTAGATTAGAGACGAATATTATATGGAAGTAGAGGGGAGGAGGTCCATTTAAAAGAGAAGTGATTTTGTTCTCCTTTTCATATACTAAAATAGTGCATGAGTGGAGTATATTGCTTTATTTTCCGATAGTTCACTGCTTTTATTTGGTTGTTACGATAAGACACGACACGGCAAACGAATATGCATTATACACAGCAGAGTATCGATTAAGGACTATATAAAATTTGTCGTGTTTGATAATGGTAATAGTTTGATTATTTACTAACATTTTTTTGGACAAAACTATTTTTCACATTGTTAGTGACCGATAATGGTAATAGTTTGATTATTTTACCAACTTTTTTTTGAACGAGACTATTTTTCACATTGTTAGTGAGTCAATGACAATTATTGTCATGAATAGTTAAATGTCTTCTGCAGTTTCTCAATAGAAGCACGGTGCAGTGCTGGTGTCTCTGCAGAAAGTAAAAAGTAAAAATTTATTTGGTGCAGAATGTGGAACTTTGATTATTGCTTCTGATCTCATTTATCTATAGGATATGAAATCTAACCCCACGGATTCTCGTTTACTTCTGTGAGTTTTCATGGTTGTCACCGAAATCTTGATTCTTTGTGGTGGAGAATGAATCGTGGCTGTGCGTTATGAACTTTCCTTTTGAAAATCACATGGCTATTCAGATTGTTCAGACACTTTAGTCAGTGAGTGGGCCTCGGAATTTAATTAAGAAAGAAAACAACAAAACCAGAGGCTGACAAATGGTACAGACAAAGTTACAAAAATGGAAACCATTATTGGTTTCAAAACTATCCACAACCCATTTTATTCAATAATCGATTACCAAGGATCTTAGTTCTCCTTAAATAATTTTTGAGTGTCGTGAATTAAGAGTATGCATGGTTTTGAAATTGCGAAATCTAGATATAAAATAGTAAATAAGAGTTTCCAAATCTTCTTGTTAGATATTCCGACATGTTAAAAAGATTCACAAACCAGACAATGCAAAAACTAGGATCGTGCAAAGGACAGACTACTTTATCTCTGCAGAAACAATTTTATCATATTGGCTGTTTTGTGCTGTGTGAAGTATGAGTGATAAGATTAGGGTTTGACTGTGCTTTTTGAGTATCCCAAAGAGATGTAACAGCAGCCATTAAAGCTGAGAGATTGAAAGAAAAAAAAAACCATTTTTGGGTTAAGTTATGTTTCATCTCGAGTAATTATCCTAATCTCTCACTACCATTACAGGATATGAGACTCATATTTTCAGGTAAATTTCATATCAATGATGCAAAGACTCAATTTTCATCATATCGTAACTGGCATTTTTTAAAACTTTTCCCATGTCAATTTCAGCATGTTTACTTGTTTAAAAGATAAGCTTCTTTATTTAAGTCCTTGCAGAGGTCTGTTGATCAAGCTTTTATAGCTTACAGCTTTCTATATAGTGTGCCGTAGACTTCGGGAAAAAACAAAGAAAGGAATATTGCAGCATAAGATAAAGCCATTGCTTTCCTATTGAATGAACTAAAATCTAAAAGAGGTATTTTTGTTATTCACATTTTACGAGCCCGTTTCTTCGCTTTCATATCCCAAGGAATGTCTGCATTATTCTTCTTTAAAGTTTTTTGATCAAGATCCATATTTTTTTTCAAAACCAACAAAAATCAAACTGCATAACCCTGAAAGAGTTTGGAAATGGTATTGGAAGACTCACCTTCAAACTCAAATTCAAGTATTCTGCGTCAATTCTTAGTTTTAAACTCCATAGCAGATCAAAATCAGTTTGAAAACCAGCATTTTGTTGCTTGTGGATCACAATCTCACTCTCTACCTTTAAACATTCAATCACTTGGTGAAAGAATGCCTAGATCTGTAGACCTTCTCCATGCCCCACAATTGTCAAATGAATCTGTTTTAAGACATGGTACTAGGGCTATGAATCTTCTTGAAACATCAGCAGCCCACCAAGCTCAAAGACTTTCACTTTCTTTAGGCTCTGTCATGGATCCTGGATACATAATTTATTACAATACCGTGCTCGACAGAACCACAAGTGATTATTGTTTTGCTGGAACTGGATGTGCTTTTATCTCGTCCGCTGCAATGGGAAGCTCCAAGTACTTGAAACCAGCTCAGTCCCTCCTTGAAGAAATGGTTAATATTGGAAGCAAGGAAATTGATGCCAGCAACAAGAAATATATGGAGAAATTATCACGCCGCTGCCAAAGTGGGTCTTTCGGGTACAATGAAGAGCTGTCTGAGAAGCCTGGATCTTGTGTTCATCTTCTAAAGTTTCTTGCACTACTACAAGAGGTTAATCCGATCTTTTAAGCATTTTTAGTCCGTCTAAATCTTAGACATCTTGGCCCATCTGCGTGCCATGTTCATGTTCGAGCTAGAATTGAAACCTTCCTTGAGCATATAATTGCATGATTTTTCTCATTTGACTAGAAAGAGGTGACTTCCCAATCAAAGCTCAAAAGATCATCTATTTTATGCCACTTCTGAACAAATGATATTTCCTCCAAGTTCAACGTGAAATTTATATTTTCGAACATATACGATTTTGGCTTGATTTTATTTCAAATTTTAATTAAAACATATAATGCTCAGAAATGTTCAAAAATAGTTTTTGCACACCTATGGTAATGACCTCTAGCTTTTGGGGGTACTATATACACTACATTTCTTATCATTCTTCTATGAAACTAAGGTGGAGAGAAGATACGAGGAATACTATAATCATATGGAGGAATTGGTGTCATGTTTTGAGGCAATAGCAGGGGTAGGAGCTGGAAAATCTTACACCGCTCTGGCTCTTCAAGCCGTGTCCAAACACTTCGGCATCCTAAGAAACGCGATATTGTCTCAAATTCGTGCCTCGAAACGAAAGATGGAAGCAGACATGCCAAGAATCAGTTCAAGATTAGGCCAACTAAGTCTGCTGGATCAAAAAAGTACACATAATAGAACTACACTGCAGCAGCAGCTTGGAATCACGCAGAGTTGGAGGCTGATTCGGGGATTGCCGGAGAACTCTGTGATGATTCTACGTGCTTGGCTTTTTGAACACTTCCTGCACCCGTATGCACCTCAAATATTGCAAATTTAGTGGCATTTTTAGATGACAATATTTGTGAATGGTTTAAATTATTGTTCCAGGTATCCTCATGATTCTGAAAAGCTTGTGTTGGCATCTCAGACGGGCCTGTCAAAGAATCAGGTGAACTCCTTTAATTTCAAAGGGGACTTGTGCTCAGATTACATAAGAACATTTTTAGGCAACTTGTAGATTTGGCATTAGAAATCTCCATGTTATGTGCTTTTACTAGTGGGTAAAGTAGCTAAATTCTGAGTAAAAGTGTCGCATGATTGATTTTTGTGATCTAATATGAGGAATAATTTTGAAATGCTTGTGTTTCAGGTTTCTAACTGGTTCATAAATGCTAGAGTCCGTATGTGGAAGCCCATGATAGAACAAATGTACAAAGAGGAATTTGGTGACTCTTCCATTGAATCAGATGAACTGTTGACAACTACTGCCGAGGGAATAGGGGATTCATGCTGAAGAACGTATTTTGTACATATCAATAACTCGGATTCCAAGTTCTACTCTAGCTCTGCTTATAATAGTGGTTAACTGGTGAAAAATTAGGTTGAGTTCATCACTTGATATTATAAATATATAGTTTGTGAAAGGATGGATATCTATGAAATTTTAAAATATAATACAATAATATTATATTTTTAGTAAGTAGAGATGAATTAAGATAAAAGAGAGTTATACTGGGAGATGTAAAAATTGTAGGGAAAAAACGAGGGTGAAGGGAAATGGTGATATATAAATTTAAGAATTTATATACAAATTCTTTTTAAAAAAAATTGATTTAATTTAAGAGAAAGAAACTAGGAGTGATATCGAAGAACTCCATAGAATATGGGTAGCATTATTTCATGACATTCATGGAGCAGGTGAAACTAAAACCAGAAACACTGTCTCAAAATTCAAAACCTAATGTCATCCAAACTTGTAATTAAGTCTACGTACAAATTGAAATGGTCGCATATGATCCATAACAGGCAATCTTCTTCAGCAACATTAAGAGGATTTGGTACATATATCAAGAGTAGTTAACATGCTAGAATTTGAGCACTATTTAAATCAAGAAATGATGCACGAGAACTTCACCAAGAAACTTTAGAAAACAGGTGATTTAATTACGCAATTTTCAATTCGAACCCGAGAATGAGTTGTCTCAAGTTAATAATATCCAGTCTGATAGCACTGGTTTTGATCTCTTGCTCGATGCCAGAAGGTTTTCCTGAATCAGGTTTCGGGTACTACTCGGGTCTTACACCGGAGTTCTACCAGTATTCATGCCCACAAGCTAATGAAATCATCATGTCTGTCTTGGAGAATGCTATTGCTAAAGACTCGAGAATGGCTGCTTCTTTGCTTAGACTTCATTTTCATGATTGCTTTGTTCAGGTACAAGTCTATACTATTGATCAAGATTAAGGATTTCTTTCATTTTCTCCTCTAAATTTTATGCTTATATTTATTACTGATATAGGGGTGTGATGCATCGGTGTTGCTGGATGATAGCTCGAAAATAGTGAGTGAGAAGAATTCGGGACCAAACAAAAATTCCCTGAGGGGATTCGAAGTGATTGATGAAATCAAAGCCAAACTCGAACAAGTCTGCCCACACACTGTTTCATGTGCAGACATTGTTGCTCTTGCTGCCAGGGATTCTACTGTTCTCGTAAGCTGATAATATATATAATCCAGGACAAGTTCAACACATGCAACATTCTAAGACAATCCATAAAAGATAGCTAATTATAACTCGAAAATTGCGCATAAGGTTTCAAAATTCATTTAAGTGATGTGATTATTTATGCACACTGTAGAGTGGTGGACCTCATTGGGAAGTACCGTTGGGTAGGAGGGACTCGAGAGTAGCAAGTCTTAGCAAGTCGAACACCAACATTCCGGCACCAAATTCCACAATCCAGACTCTTATCACACAATTCAGGCGCCAGGGACTTGGTTTAGAGGATCTTGTTGCTTTATCTGGTAAGATTTTTATCATTTTTCCCCACTAATTTACTTCTTTTTATTGCTATATATATATTTGAATTTATCACCATGATATTATAGGAAGTCATACAATTGGAATGGCTAGATGTGTGACTTTCAGACAAAGATTGTACAATCAAAATGGTAACAACCAACCGGATGTAACTTTAGAGAGAAATTACTACAATGACCTAAAGACAGTATGTCCTCAAAATGGTGGCGACAACAACATTTCACCCCTTGATCTTTCAACTCCAGTCAAATTTGACAACAAATACTTCAAGCTTTTACTGTGGGGCAAAGGCCTTCTTAACTCAGACGAAGTTCTGGTCACCGGAGACGTGAAACAGACCGCGGATTTGGTGAGAAGATATGCAGAAGATGGATCCCTTTTCTTCTTCCAGTTTGCTAAGTCTATGGTTAGAATGGGGAACATCAGTCCTCTCGTGGGTAGCAACGGGGAAGTCAGAAAAAATTGTCGTACACTTAACTAAAAAATATAGTTTGACATTATTGTTGTTTGAGTAAGTTGTGCAATATGTATGGCTTAATATGCATGGCTGTTGTTGTATGTATGTTTCTACAAATGTGGTTTTATGTTTAAGTTTGAAGTTAAATAATTAATTTGTATTCTCATGAAGCTTTGAATCATAATCATATTGTTATTATTTTCGAGGAATTAATAATTTATTGCATTAGGATATATAGGATAAAATTAAATGTATTTGAATTCTCACGAAAATAAATAATTTAAAAAATATATATGAAATCCTAATTTAGCTATATGAAATCCTAATTTGTGTAAGACGGTCTCACGAGTCGTATTTTATGAGACATATTTCTTATTTGGGTCATCCATGAAAAAGTATTACTTTTTATGCTAAAAGTATTACTTTTTATTGTGAATATAGGTAAAGTTGATCCGTCTCATAGATACACACTACTCAATGTTTAAATAACCATGTGAAAAAGAAAAAGGAAAAAAGAAAAAAGAAAAGCGTTGTCTGATTTTTTATTTATTGGTGCCGGAAAACTCAATCGTAGGAAAATCGATTTTCATTCAAGAATTTATTAAACTGAGACTGAATTAATTATATTTATCTATTTACTTGCGAGAGTGAAGGGGTGAGTGATGAGAATCCAGCCAGTTTCCCTAGCCCTCAAATTCTCAAATTAGTCCGCCCAAAAAATGCTGTAATTCCAGTTGTCTACCAAATCGGACAGCATATAATGCCGAAGCATTCGACGACGGGGATGATTTCGGTCCAGAAGAGATGGCCGTTGATGATATTGCTCTGCGTGGCCCTCTCCACCGCCATTGCCTTCTTCATCGGATCCTCGTTCAATTCTTGTAATTCTTCGGAGTACGGAAATTTTAGCCCTCGAATCGATACAGTCGAACCGGAGATCGGCGGCGGCGTGAAGAAAGGAGAAAACCCACTCAGTTTCATGAAATCGAAGCTTGTTCTTTTGGTTTCCCACGAACTCTCGCTCTCCGGTTAGAACTGATCGATTTAATACTTGTTTCGACATTTTTGTTTGAAGCGCGATTATTTAAATTCTACAGAAGTGGCATTTTTCCCCTTTGAAAAAGACCAGATTTTTCCGCTTTAATGAAAAATATGGTGATCGTTATTCTGTTTCTAAAGTTTTTTGCTTAATAGTTAGCTTCAAGAGTTTTTTTTAATCTTGAATTTGAGACTGAAATTAGGTTTTAATCATTTCAGAATGTTATGAATAAGAGAATGCCGGGTAGACATTTTAATTTGCAATTATGTTTCACAGGTGGGCCTTTACTGCTGATGGAACTTGCGTTTTTGTTAAGAGCTGTTGGCACGAGAATTGTCTGGATCACCAATCAGAAGCCTACGGAACCCGATGAAGTGATCCACAGTTTGGAGCAAAGAATGGCAGACCGAGGAGTGAAGGTATGTTGAGGTTCATGTAGTGGGATATGGCTAGGCAGTTTTGGTTTGAATCTGGTTTTACTATAATGCGCCAGAATCATCTGAATTAAGTTTCTCGTTCATGAAGGTTTTGCCTGCAAAGGGGCAGGAAGCTGTTGACACAGCTCTTAAAGCTGATTTAGTCATTTTAAATACAGCCGTGGCTGGGAAATGGCTGGATGCTGTGCTCAAGGATAATGTGCCTCGTGTGCTCCCAAAGGTTTTGTGGTGGATTCATGAAATGCGAGGGCATTACTTTAACCTGGAGTATGTTAAGCACCTCCCTTTTGTTGCAGGTGCCATGATTGATTCACATACCACTGCTGACTATTGGAAGAACCGGACTCATGAAAGATTGGGGTATGCTACTTTACATATGTGATATAATGTTTATTAATCTATTTATTTGTGTATGAGATTCCTGAATAATTGTGGATTCTTTTACGAAAAATAGTGTATTTAAGTAATGAGACATGTATCTTCTGGGCTCAAGGAGTAGTGATATCAAGTAATTGTTCTAAGCTTTGTGGAACCTAGTATAGAGTATGGCCGTTGAATATCTCTGAATTTAGGTGATGTTCTCATGATCTCATCTTATCTGAGAAATTCAAAAGAGAAGGAACCTGGGGTCAAGCCTGCGGTAGAAAAGATGAAAATAAAAATAAATATAAGCAAGTATGAGAAAACCCACTTCGTTTAATTCCGCAAACAACAATCATGTTCTACTTTCAAGAATTGGACTGTAATTGTCTGTATAGCTTTCTCTTTGTTTGGTTCATTGTGTAAAGTCAGTATGTTGTTTTCCACTTCCAATGTCTCAGGATTAAGATGCCTGCAACCTATGTTGTGCACCTTGGGAATAGCAAAGACTTGATGGATGTAGCTGAAGACAGTGTGGCGAAAAAGGTCCTTCGAGAGCATATTAGAGAATCTCTTGGAGTCCGAAAAGATGATCTTCTGTTTGCCATTATCAACAGTATGCTTTACTAACAAAGAAGTTGTGAATCTATGCATTGTCCTTTCCATAAACCAGTTACTTATATGGGAGTCGTTATCTTGGTTACATAGATGAGCAGTCCTGAGCTATGGATGTTCTATTGCTTCAGGTGTTTCTCGTGGAAAAGGGCAGGATCTATTTCTTAAATCTTTCTATGAGGCTCTACAACTTATCCAAGAGAAGAAGTTGCATGTACCTCCAGTGTATGCAGTTATAGTGGGAAGTGACACTAGCTCTCAGACAAAATTTGAAACAGAATTGCGCAACTTCGTGGCTGACAAAAAGATTCAGCACAGTGTGCGATTCGTAAACAAAACCATGAACGTTGCTCCTTATCTGGCTTCTATTGATGTGCTTGTCCAAAACTCTCAGGTTCCTGTCGATGTCTAATTTTGTTTTTCTCACGCTCGAAATTTAACTTTTTCCCCCGATCGAATGTCAATTATATCCTTTTTTGCGTAAAATCTGGTGGTTTAGTATCATGCTGGTTTATAAGATACCAGACAAGAATATCCGTCAAATTTCTCTGTTGCATATTTTCCTTGTTGTGCTCCTTTTCTCTGCATGCCTTTTTTTCCCTAAGATATCGTACTTTGAGAGAATGATTTTCTTTTGAAAGTGAAACCAAATGAAAATCCGGATGGAGTATATTTCTAAAACTTTATTTGACTTTTCTGTGTTGTGATTTCTTTTGCAAAAATATTGACTGTGTAGGTTTAAGAAAAAGGGGATTCAACTCAGATAATGATGAAGCTCGAGCTCATCTATTTTTTCATCTTTAAACTTAAAGTTTATAAATCAAAGTGGACGTGCTTAGTTCTACGGTCTCAGACCAGTTTGGTAGGTGGGTGATGCTTAAGTTTAGTAATGGAGATCCTATTGTCATATAATGGATGCCTTCCATTTCTGGCTTCATGCTATTACTTTTAGTTTGATTCTGTAATTTAGACCTGACATGATTACATCCTTCCGGTTCTTGGTCCAACAAGCCAATGGGTGGGTCAAAGTTCAGCTATAAACTGTGAGAAAAAGAATAAATTACAAACTGACAGGTGCAAAGTGACACGTGTAGGAATCTCCTGAGCTTACGGAGATGAAAATCTTCTAATTCTATCATTATTTTTAAGGCATGTGGCAATTAGGATTGGACGAACAGTTCTTTTGATATTATCCAATGTAAACTAGCTTTTTTACTTTGGCTTCAAGTTGTTGATGTGGCTGCGTTAATGTTACAGCTGGCATTTTTGAGAATCTAGTTCTTGTTCATCATGCAGACTAGAGAATAACATTTTGGTAACATGTAGGCACGCGGAGAATGTTTTGGGAGGATAACCATTGAAGCCATGGCTTTTCAGCTCCCTGTATTGGTAAACTATCTTGTATCGTCATCTGTCTCGTATATCCATTTAATTGGAATTCATTTAACTTTTATGCTTCGGAAGATGATATCTCCATCTAGGTACAATCTAGTCTCGACTCTAGAATAGCCTGTCTGGGAACTGAACTCCCCATGGAGCTCTGTCCTTGTTGCTCGCGGCAATTGTCCTTGAATTTTTAAGATTGCAATGACCAAGTTATGTGCTCTCGTAAAATTGGAATTTCAACCTCGTGATCGGGTTTAAATTTGAGAGGCCTCAATAATTGATGAATCAATGTTTACTTTGTCAACTAGGCTTGCTTGGTATATAATTTGGATGAATTTTTCATTTAGAAACCCATCGCAACCTACTGTCTTGACTTATCCAGTGTCCATCTCAACTTTCAATATCCAGCGAGCATCTCTAAGTATGAATTTCATATACATTAGGGCACCGCAGCTGGCGGCACGATGGAAATTGTTGTGAACGGCACCACTGGTTGGTTACACCAAACTGGAAAAGACGGCCTCGCGCCACTTGCAGCAAATATCGTGCAACTAGCCACGCATGTGGAGACAAGGATGACAATGGGGAAGAAGGGTCACGCAAGGGTCAAAGAAATGTTTCTTGAACACCATATGTCTTACAGAATATCCTTGGTTCTGAAGGAAATTTTGCGGAAGGCAAATAGTTAGAAGGCACAATTCAGGTATCATAGAGAACTTAGCATGCAAATGTGTGAAAAAAAATAACACGTGCTAAAATGTTTAATTTTTACTAAAATTTCAACCTTGTAAACTCTACACTACAACCTGCTTCCACATCAAGTTTATTGAGCTGTAAATGCTTGCCCATTTAATTTATGTTAATGTAATATTGTCAGGGGATTCATATTTCGAGTCGATGGTACACCACTCAATAATGAAAGCTGCTAAAGCATGCTTTAGTAATAAAAGTCACACACTGTAGTGTATTTATTCATGTAGAAGAAAATGAACACATGATGGAATCTCATTTTGATGCAGAAAAGTGAACCACTGCTTGTTCAAGGACATTAAATAACAACCCTTTACTAAAAGAAAAGCTTAACCTCGATGGCTTTCACATGCATTCTTTTGTCATCCCATAGCTTTGACATGCAATCTATGAAAGAAAAGCTTTACCTTGATGGCTTCCACTTGCATTCTTTTGTCATCCCATATGCAATCTAATTCCAAATATAGGGAGTATACGTTCAATTATATCCAGTCGCCCTTTCCAAGCGCAATTCGTGCGCAATTGTTTAGTTCAATGTTCATGAAGAAATAAGTTCGAATTCTACCATGTCATAATTCCAAAAATAATGACGCTACACAACTTTAACTATCTCATAAATTTATAAAATTAATGTAATTATCTTATCACCGGAACAAAGTATATTCTTCTCGTCTGCTACTGCCCAGGGGATAAGTCGACTGAAAGAGACCAACCCACCGAAATGCAGCATAAAGTAAAGAAATAAAAAAATGTACAAGCCTACAAAAATTGTGTGTGTTGCTTGAATATTTGCTTTTAGAATGATGAATAAAAAATGGACACCTCAGGAATATAATGTTAAAATAAATCTCCACTATCCATAAAATAAGAAAACCTGTGAACAATTTAGTCAAGAGAGAGCAAAATGACGTATACGAAATTATAATTATTTGATATTACTTAAAGGTGACTTTATAATAAAAAAAAAAGTAACTTTATTTGGATTCGTTCGCTGTTACTTATCTAAAATAATTTTAATTTCAAAAAAATTAACATAATTGGAATAAAATAAAATTTACGACAACAAAGTACACATAAAATTATTAGTTAATTAAGTAATCAATGTGGTAGACGCCTAACATTAAGTTGACTGGGTCTCTTGTGAGACGGTCTCACGAATATTTATCTGTGAAACGGATCAACTCTACTGATATTCACAATAAAAAGTAACAATCTTAGCATAAAAAGTAATAATTTTTCATGAATGACCCAATAAGAGATCCGTCTCATAAAATACGATCCGTTAGATCGTCTCACACAAGTTTTTGTCCAGTAAGTTTGGTTCTATGATTGAATTAATAGCACATTTATTTATGCCATTATTATACGCCAATAATAACTTGATGTCAATAAATATATAAATGAAGTGGAGCCAAGTAGGCAACAAATACCAAGTGGAGAAACCAAAAAATTATACTAACAACTCTTAATTAATTTCGAGGGGCATGCCCCTGATGAACCAAGATTACACATACATCCACAACCATACGATTTATTATTATTATTATTATTATTTAACATCTAATATTCAATTCAGGACTCCTAAACGTTTCAAAAAGCCAGTCTCCAAACCTTTTTTTGACAGTCGTTCAATGCATTTTTCCTAGCAAAAGTACAAAACAACAAAATTAAATGACAAGAACCAATAATAATCACGTTCCCAAATTCATCAGATGTATTCACGGCATTGACGAAAATGTACTAGAAAATAAAAGATACATTAATTATTATTTTTTCCTTCTCAATAATCAAAGATCTCAGCGGAGGCCATTATGGGGTGTTGGTTTATGAGTGCCATTGAGTTCCAAGAATTGCCCAAGAAATTGTCAGCCAAGTCCAGGTTCTGAAACTCTTCAGCCTCAAACATGCAGCTCCATGTGGCGGCGGGGACGGCGGCTGCGCCGGCGGTGTAGGAATTTATGTGACCAAGAATTTCATTCAATGAATGAAGCCTTTGGCTTAGCTCCAACAGTTGAGCCCTCAAGATCGAGTTTTCGGACTCAACATTCAAGTAGTGTTGTGTGGTGATATTTATATTGCTCAGAATCTCGTTATTTTCTTTCTTAATCTGAGACACCTGAGCCAGAAGATCATCCAAATGCTTCTGTTTTCTCATCCTAGACCGCCTGGCAGATTCCCGGTTCGATTCCATTCTCTTCCTCTTCTTCTGATCAATAACCTGCACGAGATCTCCCTCTGAACCCGACGTTTGGATCGGGGGTGAAACGGAGGAATTCCCACTTGAAGAAGCCATTTTTATGTGTTTTCCGCAAAAGGGCCTTTGATTTCTTGGATTTTTATCGTTTCGCGAATGATAAGACTTAGTGATTTCTTTATTTATTACCGAGATTCGACAATTCTTTCATGAGAAAACGTAGAACCAGTAAAGGAATACAACAGAGAAAGATTGAACAAGATGAGTCCTGCGTCTGAGTAAGGAATTGATCATACAACCGGACCTGAGGATCTCACTGAGTACCGGAAACATGAATCTTAAACATCAAGAACAATACCTGCAGCATCAAGATTTAATCTTCAGACAACAGGACAATAAATTTCTTCCTGGGCAGAGTAACAGCCAGAAAAATACCACAAAATGATACACAAAAGAATCAGCTGAACCTCCCCAAGAAATTAAAACTCGGACTTAAAAAAACACAAAACGAAAAGAGCAATAAGCGTAGAAACAGAATATCAGCTATTCTGCTTGGAAGAGATCAGAGGGGAGAGGAGAGGACCCAAAGTTAGGGGAATGGGTTGTTAAATAGAAGGAAATGGTAGGCAAGAACACATTAAAAAAAATTAAAAAAAATGATGTGCATACATAAAAAGGGTACAGATAGAAAGTGGAACCAAAACCAAATCGTTGATTGCCCTTTATGATGATTTTAGTTTTGGTTTTGGTTTTTAAACCAGATAATTAAAATTAATTATTCCATAATTATAATATAAAATACTATCAGTATTTAAAATTTATTAAAATAAACGAAAATCGCGCGTGTGTGTGTGTGTGTGAAACTACATTAAAAAAAAAAGGAGTAGATGGTGGGGAAAAGTGAAACGGGGGATTGGATTTTTGTGTGAGCATCAGAGTGATAAGACATGTGAGGTGTAGAAGGGATTTGCACATCCAGCTGTAGCCAAGGCATCAATCGAATATTGGAAATTCTGTATAGCAGTAATACAAATATAATTCTGACAAAAAATATCTGAATTATATACATCATAATTTGTGTGTGAAATTAACAAAAACTTCGTCAACATTGTATGTGTAATATTTCTTTTGTCAGTCTTAAAAACATGCAAAAATTTGTGTGATACGATCTCATGAGTCATATTTTGTGAGACAGATCTCTTATATGGGTCATCCATGAAAAAATATTACTTTTTATGCTAAAAGTATTACTTTTTATTGTGAATATCGGTAAGGTTGACCCATCTCACAGATAAAGATTTGTGAGACCGTCTCACAAAAAATCTACTCTTTGAAACATGATTGATACGATGGGTGATAGTGTGATACAGCATGAATTAGAACCACTCGAGGGTAGGTGGATTTACAAGGGTCGATCAAATATATTTTCGATCAGGTGTCGATAACTTGTAGCTCATACTACACCGAGTGGTCCAAGTTTCTAATATAATTGAGAGGCAAAAGCCAAAATATAGACGAAATCAATCTTGAAAAGTATTTTTATGGTGAAGGGCTCCCACGTTGATCGCAAAAGCTGATTTAAACAACACAGACCGGTCACTCGGTTATTTATTTCACGTGTTTGATTTTACGTTTGAGGTAGGGGACCCCTTTTGCCCTCCTTTAATGTGTACGGGCTTCACCATAATTACGAAAACAAATCAAATAATTTAACATTAATATAGTTTTTAAATGTGATGACGGAAACAATTGGGGATATATGTTCCTTCAAAATGTATCCGAAACAATTTTAATTTGGTCCTTGTAAATAAAAAAAATTTGATCTCAATCTGGTTCAGTTCGATTTTAATATAATTTAATTCAATTTCAGTTTTTGGATTTAGTTACAATTCAGAACCGATCCAATATGATATTATACATGATTGGTTTGGTATTATCACCAAGTAATCCGGAACCAGCTTAATCCGTACTGTAACATGCCTTATTAAGAGTCCCTCGATTTTAAATTTTATTAAAGTGGTTATTAAGTCTTTGATTTTAATTTAATTAAGCACGTTGGAGTTAATAGCACTAATATTAATTTATTCATATGTAGATAATGATAATAATAATTATAATTATAATAAAAATAAAAGAGAGCTGCTGAAATTTGACCATTTAAATCTTAAGTTGTGCTTACCGAAATAGCCAAACCCTTCAATATTTATTCGTGCTACTTCGTGGTTTACGTGCTAGTTTTTCAAAGAACACGTTATATCTAACGTACATATGTACCACTTTCAATTGTGAATTTTCTTATATGTCCTTGTTCATTTAAGTTGGTCAATTAAATTATTAGGTTATCTTAAGGATTTTTTTTGTAATTCATTGTCCATCATAAATGAATTTGGACATTAATACACATTCCTCTTTATTTCTTTAATTTTATACCAAAAAAATTATTTTTTTACATTTCCTTGTTCATTTAAATTAGCAAATTAAATTAATATGTCTTTTTAAGGGTTTTTTTGTGATTCATTGTCCATCTTAGATAGATTTGGACATTAATTCACATTCTTCTTTATTTTCTAAACTTTATGTAAAAAAATTATTTATTTACATTTCTTAGTTAATTTTTGTGATTCATTGTCCATTGTCTATGTGTACTCTATTTAAGTAAATTTTAGTTTTGATTTTGGTAAAATTCACTATTCTGTTATTTTTATTTTTATTGTTTTTTCCGTTTTGAATGATATTTGAATGAAATTTTTTTTGCTGATTTATCATTTAAGAGGACTGTATTATGTCGCGGATTGAAAAATGTCATATAAATAAGTAAATATATATGATTTATTGTCATGATGTATTTTTATGTATTGTGTTTTGATATATTTAGATTGATAAATACTTATAAACATGATGTTATTCAAACGACTTTAAACATTATCTAATTTTCGTGATTATATTTTTTATTATTAGTCACCTACGTGCATCGCACGTGTACATTCCTAGTATATATCTATATACCTATAAAAGTGTGGATTACTCATTTGTTTTTCAATTGTGAAAAGACATAAATGTCTTCTTTGTTAATATGAATTCAAAAAATCATATAAGGATATATATGTAAAATTGTAACAAATGCTAATAAATTATCATTACAACATACATTGATTGTAGTAATTTATACCATTTCAATAATAAAATATAACTCCTATATTAATTTTAACAAATACTTGATATTTATACTACATTTAAATGTTTTATTTTTTTAATTATCTCTCTACATTTTTTAATGATTTTATTATAATTTTGTAATTATATTTTTATTGCAATTTCTAATTAAGTAATAAATAAATTATAGTATTACAAGAAGATATATAAAAAAATTTAACTATATGTCCAATTGTAGAATAACATGATAAATATAAAATAATATGATAATGTGAAGTTTAATACTAACATATTTTATGGGTTTAAACAAAGAATTGAAAGTAAATAGTTTAATAAATTTATTAGACGAATTTATATCAATAATTATGAATGTCAATATGTTAATAATATCATAAAATATGAAGCTCTTGGAAAAATTTGGAGAGTTTGACTATAGTAAGAAAAGTAAAGATTTTAGTAGCACTTTTATAAAAGATTATACATACGACAAATTTATAAATTCAGTACACAAAAATTTGGTGATATTTGAAATATCTACTCCTATAGAAGTATGGATGATAGACAAAGTTTTGAATAGATATTCGATAATAAAAAATACATTAGAGAAATAATATTTTCTTCATACATAGTTCTTACAAAAATATTAAAAGAATAGATTTTTTAATAAATCTATATATTTTCCATTAAAAATATTAAAATAATATATATTTAACTATTATATTTATAAAAGTGTAAAAAGAATAACAAAGTTTTTTATTGTAAATTTTCTACTATCCTCATAAATTTTGTGTTGTTAGATTAATTGCATGAAAACTTTTCTATACAATCATTAAATACATGAAGATCATAATAATGTTTTTATTTTTTAATAGAAAATCGCAACATAAGAAACTTTGAAAATAATATTACATAAAAATTGAATAAAATAATTGATAATAAAAATATATTAGAGAAATAACATTTTCGTGATACATAATTCTTAAAAAAAATATTAAATGAATAGTTTAATTAAAAAAAATAATTAAAAATATTAAAAGATTATATATTTAATTATTATACTTATAAAAGTATAAAAACGAATAACAAAATTTTTCATTGTAAATTTTCTACTATTCTCATAAATTATGTGTTGTTAGATTAATTGCATGAAAATTTTCTACACAATCATTAAATACATGAAGATCATAATAGACATTTTTATTTTTTAATAGAAAATTGCAACATAAGAAACTTTGAAAATAATTTTACATAAAAATTGAATTGATATTTGATAATAAAAATACATTAGAGAAATAACATTTTCTTGATACATAATTCTTAGAAAAAATATTAACAAAATATATTTTTTAATTTTAAAAAATAATTAAAAATATTTAAAAACTATATATTTAACTATTATACTTATAAAAGTGTAAAAGAATTAACAAGATTTTTCATTGTTAAAAGCAAATATTTTTTAAAAAGTTTATTCACCACATCTAAATTCTTTCCTGATCTCAACAATATACAATCACTAAACACATAAAAATACGTAATATATATATATATATATATATATATATATATATATATAATTGTAATTGATGGCTTAATGAAAAATATAAATTATATACTTTTTAAAAAATTATTCATTAACTAATGTATATGAAAATTAATTTATCTATGAAGATAAAAAAGTTTTGTAGGAGGATAAATAATATTTAAATTGAATAATATATGCTATATTTTATTATTAATATTATTATTTCATTAGTTTTGATAATATTTTGATGAATTGGTTACAAATATTTTAAAATGATAATTATTTGCCCTTAGTGTGCTTCACTTATATAAATTATTATTTATGCATTTATAAAATCCATAATTTGGTTGATTTTTAGGTTATTATACCTTATACGTGGTGCTTAGATATATATATTTTCAAAATATGTTTCATTTCAATTCGTTTTATATATTATGCTCATTATAATTTATTATATAACATAAAATCAATTGCTTGAATTTTAATTCGAGAAATGATTTTGAAAGTAAGGTATATAAGTTCTTAATTAATTTATTCGTCTAATATGACAAAAGACTAAACCAATATAAATAAAAAAATGATTCAAATTATTTTTTAAAAAAATCATATTTTAATTTTTTTAAAATAATTAATATTCACGTGCATCGCACGTGCTTCTTGCTAGTATATATATATATAGTAGATCTTTTGTGAAACGATCTCATGAATTTTTTCATATGAGACGGATCAACCTTACCGATATTCACAATAAAAAGTAATATTCTCAGCATAAAAAATAATATTTTTTCATGAATGACCCAAATAAAAGATCTGTCACACAAAATAGTACTCATGAGACTCTCACACAAATTTTTGTCATATATATATATATATATATATATAAAAGATCTGTCACACAAAATAGTACTCGTGAGACTCTCACACAAATAATTTTTGTCATATATCGAACTCTATATGATTCATATTCTTTTATTAAACATAATCAACTATTACTAATATTCTCCATGGTATAACTTTTTATCACGTAGATTTTGTACACATTCCTGATTTGATTCTAAAGTTGCCTCCCATGATCTACAATTACTTGCTTCGACGCAAAGGCAAATAAAAGTTTAGCAAATAATTTGTATATTATGTAAATGTAGTTAGTATAAGCACATACTTACTATTAAGTTAGTGGAAGGTGATAAAATAAAATAATATAATTTTTTTTCCTTCTCTCTTTTCGGTATTTTATAATCATTTAAAAATATTAAAAAAATCCTCACATGGCAAGAGGTCTAAATACGGATGCTTGAACGTAGTAACAAAGGTTTTACTTATCATAGGCCATTAATAATATATTGGTTAAAGTTTTCATTTTCCGTGATGCATAAATAATCAACATTCACGATATTTTATTACTAATAATGTGATTAACCTCAACAAAATGAAAATGTCAATTATATTTGATTAAAAGCAGCTCAAAGAGTCAATAATAGTACTAATTACTAAAGCCGTCAAAAAAGAATGATCTAAAGGTCTTAGGTTGAAGCCGTCATTTTGTAACAATATTGCAAAGTAAGAAATTTTTATGTTCGGAACCATTTGGAAACAAGCAAGTACGGAGTATCTGACTAAAAATATCAAATGTTATTATAATTTTTAAATATTTTATTTTAATTTAGGTGAGTCTCTAGTAAAGAAATCTTGAGTCTCTAGTAAAGAAATCTTGGAACTTGTACAAGGAATCAGATTCAAGGAGGATTTTCCTTCTTGCACATAGCAGCACACAAATTATGTACAAATTGGAAGGCACTTGTCATAAAAAGGTACGAGCCCATGAACAATGTCCAAAAACAGAAAACACTAAGCACAAAAGCAGAGCAGCCCAAACTGCTAATGCACTGTTTTTCATGATTATTACTGGAACACATAAAAACAGCATCAAAGAGATAGAATCTTATAGTAATGCTACAAAAACAGATAATAGATTCTGAGATGATCACTTACCTCCGTGTAGAGAAACTCAAGGTTGCATGCTGAATTCCATACTGGCTGTGGCAGCTTCAGGATGGTAGTGCAGAATCTCCCTCCACATCATCTCCCTGATCATCTCTTCTCCTAAATCTTCATCCGTGTCGAGATTGATTGGGACCTGAGCAGGAGGATCACATATTGGATCATACAAGGGAGACATGTACTGGTGTTGAAGGGCTTCGGTTACACCTATTCTTTTTGAAGGGTCAAACACGAGCATCTTTTGCAAAAGATCAATTGCTAGAGGATGGGCATGAGGATAAAGGCGAGGAAATGGGGTTCCCGTGGAGTATGGAAGAGATTTAATGTACTTTTTCGCCTTTGGGTTGTCTATGAATTCAAGATTGTCTTCCCTTTGACTACCAAGGATGTTGATGATTAATTTAAGCTGATTAAGACACTCTGTCCCCGGAAAACAGGTTTTCTTCCAAGAAGTTCTGCAAAGATACAACCGACGGACCATATATCAATCGATGTGCCATAGTTGTCACAACAGAGAAGGAGCTCTGGGGGCCGGTACCAGCGAGTGACCACGTATTCTGTCATAAATTGACCTTTGCTGCTGTTTGTGCGTGCAAGCCCAAAGTCACATATTTTGAGATCACAGTTTGCATTAATGAGTAGGTTCCCGGGCTTCAAATCGCGATGAAGAATATTTGCAGAGTGTAGATACTTCAGACCTCTTAGCAACTGCAGAATTGCATTATAACGCATACAATTTAAATTCTAAAGGGTATGAGAGGGGGTTTTGTAAGTTTTGAAATATCGAGTCAATTCACACAGACTGGGAATAACAAAGTCACGAAAGAGGAATTATGCATGTTTTCTCTTATATGAGTTTATCTTTTCTGATATTTTAAATTTCCTAAAATATCACATTGATATCTCGGTTGAGCTTGAAAATCTAACGAATAATCTTCCAAAGAAAGTGGTGATTTCTTCATTAGGAACACTTGCATGATTTTACGAAGACGATAAGGACTCACAACCATCGGTAATACCTTTCACAATACATCAACGGTTCACATGAAAACCAATGTAGTTTGGAAACATGGTAGTATACTACAATGGAATCTAAAATAGCCTCCCATGAATAAAATATTATAAACTCATGAAGGTCTAGGTGATTAAACAATTTTGCCTAATGCTACAAAGTTCTAGCCTCCCCACTCTTCAATTAACTATTCCATAGGTCTTAAAGAGCAAGGGACTGAAATAGAATAAACAGATAAAGAAGAAAAACAAGATATACTCACATACACAACACTAACCCTCGAGCCATTAATGATGAAAAGTACCTGGAAGAGGAAATACTGGCAATGGTCATTTGAAAGAGTCTGAGAGGACTTAATAATCTGGTGTAAATCTGTGTCCATGAGTTCATATACCAAATAGACATCCTTGAAACTTCCCTTGTGTATAGGAAGCATGACATCTTTGAGAGCTATCACATTTTCATGTCTAAGATGCCGCAGAAGCTTCAGTTCACGCAAGGTTCTCAGTGCATCAATACGATTTTCAAAGGCGTTGTGTATCTTTTTAATCGCAACCTTCTCATCTGTTTCCCTGTTGACAGAAGAACACACAATACCAGATGCCCCTCGACCAATAGGCTTGATTGGCACGTATTTTGTGTCAATCTCGAAAAGTGTTTGCCACATTGAGTAATAATGCTTTCCTCGAGATCTAACCCCACTTGGAGGTTCAACCGGAGTCGCCATGATACTGAAAGCATCACAGAAAAGTAGAGTTATAGAAACTGAGTGTCAAGAGAATACACGTATCATTCTCCTGGATAATCTCAGGAAAAACATACACTTACCACCAGATCCTTGATTACATTTCTATACAGCTCTTGTCACAAGAATTCGGATACACGCCACGTGTAATTACGCGTCATGTATCCAAACTAATGCGACAAACGGTATGATCAAAAATGCAATAGTGTTGTCCATACTCATGCAATGAATTATCTCAAGCGGCTACATTTTGTATTACAATAATGATGCGTGGATATCCAAGTGTCTCAAGAGGTGAGTTACCATACAAGCCATGGGCTCTTCCCAAAAATACAAATCCATGATGAAGAAGCACAAATGAAATCTCCAAAAGGAAATGCTCGACAAGGAATATTCTCAAAATAAGTATAAGATAATATCAAGATTCGACTCCACTGTTTTTATAAGCTACGCGAGGACAGAAAAAGCTTCAACTCCTCGTCTTACATATTTGTTCCAAAAACAGTATTTCAATACTATCGCATCCGAGATTCAAAACTTGCCGCTTGTTTCATCATGGTCCAAACTTCAAAAACAATATTAGCACATGAAATTAAATTGTTCAAGACATAATATAAAGCATCAAATAGATAAATGATAAAAGTGGAGAGAATAAAAAAAGGAATAAATTGTGGTTAGTTCCTTATTTACTACACTGAGAAAAAAATCAAATTACATAGATAACCACTATAATGGCCAACTAAACGCAGTTATGCATGAAGCACCAAAATCTATAAAAATTCAAACCAAGTAAACAAAACTAGAACTTTAACATAAAGATAGAGATAAAGACATACTTCTGCGCTGAAATTTTTCCAGAAATTCCCTCAAAAAGCGCAGCAGACCTCAGAATTCTTCATTTTGCCATCAAATTTCACTTTCATCTCAACTTCAGCAACGATTGCTCCCATAAATTTCCGTGTATTCTTCAGATTCTCCACAAATATCACTCAATTGAGTCAAAGTTTCAAAAATACTGATTCGCTCGGAGCTGAAATTCAGCGGAACTACCTCCAAAGTCCACTGAATCGGGTCAGGAGGATCTTCAGCAATTAATTACCTCACATCTCCCTTGATTTTTTAGTGTAACTAATAAAATGGTAATATTTATTAAATATATTTTAATAAACTTTGCAGATTTTTCCTTTTCTTTATTAAAAATATTTTAATTTAATGTTTTGATAGCGAAAAATGAATATCTATTATTTTACTTATTTTATAACGAAAAACTCTTTTATTTTTCATGTCAAGTTGTGCATCGATAATTGTATAAAAATTATTAGGAGCATTTTAATTTTCTAATAAAACACAAGGATTTGAATATTGCTTTTGTTCTTTGGGAAGTGGTAAAATGCTTATTACGTGCAATAGTTTACATTGGTATTATAGAAATCGAAATACATAGGAAATTTACTTTGAAAAATAGTACCAACTAAATTAAAAGAGTAGGTCTTTCGTGAGACGGTCTCACGAATCTTTATATGTGAGACGGGTCAACCCTATCGATATTCACAATAAAAAATAATACTCTTAGATATAAAAATAATATTTTTTCATAAATAACTCAAAGAAAATATCTATCTCACGGAGTAAAACTAAAAAAACTAAGTAAATGCAAACTTTATTTCATGATTTCAAGTCACGAGCTTCTTTTGGGCTCTATTTTTTTTTATATAAAAAATTTTAATTTTGATTTGAGCTGTGGTCTTTCTCCTTTGTATGCTGAGCGTGAGATTGGGGGGAAATGATATGTATTATATGGGTCGACCCAAATCGAATAGTTCTTAAGAGGCCCAGCCAGGGTTTCGAACCCTGAAAAATAATATTGACAACAATAATAAACCATGTGAAATAAATTAATAATAGTAGTAATAATGTTATAAAAATTAAAATTATTAACAATAAATAATAATACCAAAATGATTAATGAACAAAACTTCAACTAAACCACCATGAACATTAACTTTGATAAAATTTAAAAATTAATCAAACAAGCCGCACCAAATTAAAATCAACTATTTTTGTTTGTGTTAAAATTAACCAAATTTTTGGGGGAAATTGAAAATTAAGATTTTTTAAAAAATTAAAAACTAATAAGCACATAGTTCTTGTCTAGTTTGATTTGTCTGACTAATGTGATTTACAAATTGTGTTAATTGGAGATTTATCCAATACACATCGAAAAATAACGACTATTAATAACAACACCTAACCATTACACCGAAGTTTTTGAATTTAATTAGACATGTCAAAGATGATGAAATCTAACTGGATTTAAATTTAAAGGAAAACTAATAATAATATAATCATGTTTTCTTAAATTGTTTGTTTACAAAATTAGATAATTATTTATTATTAGTTAAGTTAACTTATAATATTCTCATTATTTTAAATATGTTATTAATATCTAACTACCTTATATGACACAAAAATATTTATTTTCATAATTATCCTTGTTACCCTACTAAAAATATCTCAAATGACTCTATATTTTACACCCTTCTTAACTTATTAAAAACCTCATCAAAGCACTCCATATTTTACATAGAAAAAATTTAAACAAAACTTCTCTTTTAAATCGAACAATTTTTCTGAATTGAAAATAATTTCGTATTAATCGTTTAGTATTATTTGATCAAATTAAAAATAATAATAATTTATGCAATGTGTCTACATTTTTTACTAGTGTACAGAATAAATGATTCCATGGATTTAAAATAAATAAGAAAAATCAAGTGAGTTTATTGTAATCTAATTATTTTTTGGCAAAAACTTGTATGAGACGGTATCACGTTATCACGAGTCGTATTTTGTGATACATATATCTTATTTGGGTCATCCATAAAAAAATATTACTTTTTATGCTAAGAGTATTATTTTTTAGTGTGAATATCGTTAGGATTGACTCGTCTTACAGATAAAAATTGATGAAACTATCTTGCAAAAGACTTATTCTTATTTTTTTTTAAAAAAAACTTGGTATTTTGACAACATTTTGTAATGAGAATAATGTTCAAATGACCAAAGATTCCAAGTACCTTTTCTCATTATTATTGAAGGGTATAAATGTAAATAAGAACTTTATTATTTACTCTGGCAAGGCAATCCGATTTTCAAATCCATTTTTATTCTCTCTCACACAGTCGCGCACGCACATGAAAACCCGACTATCCAAGATCTCCTTTGATGCCTATCATTCTCACCATGTTTGATTATGATGTCTCCGTTTTCATCTGATTGGTGAAATTTTTGAAGGTCTGTGGACTGGACATGGCGATTCGGGGGGGATTATTATCTGGTGCGGGAACCCCCAGGAGTAAGGCTATTGGATCTCGCTTCCCAGTTGTTCTCATCTTCATATTTTCTCTCCTTGCTTTCTCCATCTTGTTCTTAGGCCGTGGCCTCTTCGCTCCTGCTTCCGGTGGGTTTCTATGATGATCGATTTGAATGTTTTTTTTTTGTTTGAAGTCGAGATTTAAGGCATTTGGATCGCTGGTTTGCAGTTGGGGCTCCCAAACATTTGTTTAATGATGTGCTTGATGGGAGTGCTTGCGGGTCAATTATTGGAATGTTAAATTTTTTTGAATTTATTAATTTGGTGAAATTTTTTGTTATTCCAAGTTTGCATCAGTTCAAAAATTGGGGTGACTCTATTTTGTCACCCAGTTGGAAACTTTGGTGACGATAGCCAGGAAAATTGCCCAATTGATATAATGCTTGTTGACATCTGCAAAACTGTTTTGTGAAAAGTTCGATAAATCGCAGAAAACAGTTTGCAGGTTAAATGAATAATCCTTTTCGTTGTTTATTGGACGGGAAATTTGTTTCAAGTTGTGGGGGGGCAGCTGAAAATTGGGACAATAGTTGTAAATTACGTTCAGAAGCAGCACCAAGCTTCATTGCAAAAATTTTAAAAAAAATACAGAACGTCGTGCATTGAATTGTCGATTGGATAAATAGGAAAATTGCAGATTGCGATTTTCTTAGTGGAGGTTAGTTCAGCAGGCGTAATTTCTGATGGGAGAGGATCTGAATAGTGCCAATGATGAAACCTTTCGAGTAATCTGTTTAGAGATCTGATAAAATATTCTCGATATTAATTTATCTTACTTTCAAAGAAAAGTAAAATGTTAATGTTACACTGCTGTAGTCATTTTCATTCACTGAATGGCATTTCTGTGTTGAACTTATTGTCAACTGAAGACATAAATTTGGGATGAGCTAGTTCTCACTCGGAGAGCTAGAGGATGGACAAGCTTTGGCATTTTTAATTTCTTTCTGTTTGCGCACGTGCATTGTCACTTGTCACTTAGCTATTATTCAATTCTCTGTGTTTACATTTAACTGAAACTCGTATCTGGTGTTCTGCAGGCCAAGATGACTTTTCAATGGATTCTAGTGGACAGGTGCCTTACTATACATACATCATTGTACTGTATCTTTGGATTAGATTTAGATTAACATAAAGCGCGATCTGTACAGGATCTTAATTGGAGACAGAGGCTGGCTTCGCAACATCTTAAATCACTCTTCTCAAAAGAGGCAAGTTTTTGATTTGATGAATGTGTTCTCAAAGCAATTAGTATATTATGCTTTGTCAGTAATTGAAAATTTCCGCATTGTTTAGGTAATGGATGTCATTAAAGCGAGCACTGCTGATTTAGGACCCTTAAGTATAGATTTTTTCAGAAAGAACAATACGTCTGCTTCATGGAAATTTTCTGGGCTGGAGACTGCTACTGATAATGTCACTTTTGCTGAGGTCAGCGTGAGCGTAAACATGTTGCTCCTGTTGCTTTCCTGTGGTTGAAGAACATTGTCATTTGAAAGATGCTTATGCCTTTTTCTTTATATATTTGTGATGTAAGTCGACTGGATTGGCTTCAAATACAAGGCAAGAAACATCTAGAAGCAAGCAGGAATACACTTCAAATGGTACTAACTTTCTAGAAATTCGCTTGATGCATTGTGTATAAATATGAAATAATTGACTTGCAGATGTTATTTTATGCAGAGGATGATTCTCGTCCTACTGAAACTCCTGCTATGCTAGTCAGAAGGGTAAGTCCCAGGACTCGCTTTTGGATGATAGTGCTATTGATACTTTGTCCTATTACTTTTTTTGTGATGAAATTGATTATTGTTTCCTTTTATTGAAAGAACAAGAAAAGTACCGCCCTTTAAATTTGCACTTCTCTATTTGGAAATTTCTGTACCTGGATGATCTTGAGCTTTAGGATTATTTTATGAAATCAAAATGCAGCAACTGAGAGAAAAAAGACAAGAAAAGCGTGCTGCTGATTTGGTAAAGCAAGACGATGATGTGACTGTAAAGCTTGAAAATGCAGCTATTGAACATTCAAATTTAGTTGATTCTGCAGTTTTAGGGAAATATAGCATATGGAGGAAAGAAAACGAGAATGAAAATTCTGATTCAAATGTACGCTTGATGCGAGATCAAATGATAATGGCAAGGGTGTACACAAGTCTTGCAAGGATGAAGAACAAGACCGACTTGGCCAATGAGTTACAGAACCGTCTCAAAGAAAGTCAGCGTTCATTGGGAGACGCAACTGCTGATTCTGAATTGCAACGCAGGTAAGATGCATGGTTATTTTCTTATACAGTCTCTTGAACTCTAGCTTATTCTCCAAGTTTTCCAGTGCACCTGAAAAAATTAAAGCAATGGGCCAAGTCCTTGCCAAAGCCAGGGAGCAATTGTATGATTGCAAGCTTGTCACTGGGAAACTAAGAGCCATGCTGCAGTCTGCAGACGAGCAAGTCCGTATTCTAAAAAAGCAAAGCACATTCCTAAGCCAAATAGCAGCAAAGACAATCCCAAATGGACTTCACTGTTTGTCGCTGCGCTTGACAATTGATTACTACCTCCTTCCACAAGAAAAAAGAAAGTTCCCGCAGAGTGAAAATCTGGAAAATCCCAGTCTCTACCATTATGCCCTTTTCTCTGACAATGTTCTTGCTGTTTCTGTGGTTGTCAACTCAACCATCATGAATGCCAAGGTCATTATGGTGCTTTTGAAGTAAAATTATGGAACCTTCATTCTTTTTTTTTTGTTTTGCTCTTCGGGTTGTTATCAAATTATTGATTCATTCTTCTGACGCTATGCATTGTGCTTGTACGATCTGCAGGAATCTGAGAAGCATGTTTTCCATCTTGTTACTGATAAGCTAAACTTTGGAGCAATGAATATGTGGTTTCTCTTGAACCCGCCTGGTAAAGCTACCATCCATGTTGAAAATGTCGATGAATTCAAGTGGCTTAACTCTTCCTATTGCCCCGTTTTACGTCAGTTGGAGTCTGCCGCCATGAAAGAGTACTACTTCAAGGCTGCTCATCCTACCACTATTTCTGCCGGTTCTTCGAACCTAAAATACAGGAATCCTAAGTACCTATCCATGCTTAACCACCTCAGGTTTTATCTCCCACAGGTTTATCCCAAGTTGGATAAAATTCTTTTCCTCGATGATGACATTGTTGTTCAGAAAGACTTGACTGGATTGTGGGAAGTAGATCTTCAGGGAAAAGTTAATGGTGCAGTTGAAACCTGTGGTGAGAGCTTTCATCGGTTTGATAAGTACCTAAACTTTTCCAATCCTCATATAGCAAAAAATTTTGATCCAAATGGCTTGTGGGTGGGCGTACGGAATGAACATGTTCGATCTCAAAGAGTGGAAGATTAAGGATATAACTGGCATATACCACAAATGGCAGAATATGGTAATTTCTTATATTATTCCTTTTCCCGTTTTAAAACTTTGCTGGTAACGAAACTTCAGTGCTATCTTTTATGACAATTACTTCCTGGTTACGAAACGTTGTCAATTCCTTCTTTTGTTTTTCCCCTTTTCTTCATTTGCCTTAGAATGAAGACAGGGTCCTTTGGAAGCTAGGGACACTGCCTCCAGGTCTGATTACTTTTTATGGGCTTATACATCCACTTGAAAAGTCATGGCATGTTCTTGGTTTGGGTTATAATCCAAGCATTGATCGGTCCGAAATTGAGAATGCAGCTGTTGTACATTACAATGGGAATATGAAACCGTGGCTTGAGTTAGCAATGAATAGGTACAAGCCATATTGGACCAAGTACATAAAATATGATCACCCTTACGTACGCAACTGCAAAATAAGTGAATGACTGAATAACAAAGTCGAGGGGCTGGCATTGCTTATTAATGGTCTTCTCTGAGCTTTATGGTGTGGTGAGTAATGAATACCTCTGACTAGCTAAATACGGAAAGCTATCGATCAAGATGAGTTTCTTTTGTCCATTCTTACATATCCTTATTCTTCTATATGATTCCATTAATTTTGTTAAAACATGTTTTTTATGAACTCAATATGATGTCCCATACCGGATTCAATTTGTGATCACATCTTCTGGGGAGATGTGGGATTTATATTTGATTGAGGTATTCTTTGGACACAGCCTTCGTCATTTGGCCTGTAATTCCTGTCAAACTTTCTATATTCAGAAATTCTAACTCCAGTGGGCGGACATCATCCAACCCTCAAAACGAAAAAAATTTCGATTCTTGAAAGATTATTGTAGCTATCAAGTTCATGACATTAACAATTTTTTTTTGGCAACTGTAGCACATTATCTTTGACAAACTTGTGCACCGATTTTTGTGTTTTTGCACTCGATATCTGTTTTCCTATTTACGCAACTTTCTGTCTTCTGAGGCTGTAACATCTCTTTATATCTCCCATTGAATCAAAAAAATTATGTTTAGTTCTTCTCCTTTTTTATGACCAGTGTCGGAATATTTCCGATAAAAACTGAATTTACAGTAATAATCATGTAGAGATGAATTGGAAACAGTGATTGTGTATGTTTATTTGTTTTAGGGAGCTAAGGTCGAAGGAGACTATAAATGACCTTTGGAAAGTGGCCTATATTCTTAAATGTCAAGTCAATCATTTATCTAAATTAGAAATGATCACGTGCGATGTACGTGGGTGATCGCACGTGGGTGATTAATAATGAAAAATATAATAACGAGATTTAGATAATTTTTAAAATCGTTTGAATAATATCTTGTTTATGAGTATTTATTAATCTAAATATATCAAAACACAATAAATAAAAATACATCATGACGATAAATCAAATATATTCACTTATTTATATAACATTTTTCAATTTACATGATTATAACATAATGACAGCTCTCTCAAATTAACAAATATATTTTTTATTCAAATATCATTCACAATGAAAAACAATATAAATAAAATTAAGAGAATAGTAAATTTTACTAAAACCAAAATCACAATGTATTTAAATGGAGTGTATATAGTGATTGTCAAATAAAATTCTCTTAATTAACTAAATTATCATAATGATGTTAAAATAAAATCTCTAAACTTGTTATTAAGTTAAATATCAATTGTGTTTTTGCTGACTTTTAACTCCTTGCGAATTTTGTTTAATTTTTTCCTTTTATAGAACATATATTACACATCAACTCAAATATTTTAAACGGTATAGTAGCTCAATCGTCATGATTCGATCGATGTATCCAACAAGGACAATTATTGCACTCCAATAATTACACTAATTGCAATATTTGATAATCGATCTCATGACTTTGACTCTTATATATACCAATTGTAAGATCATGCATTTGCCGATTTACCAAAAGTTATAACCGGGGTAACGATGTAACATTAATTAAAATCTTTTAAAATCGTAAAACAACTCAAACGTCACATTTGGATTGTTATACATTATATAAACAATTATTGCACCTAACAGATATGATATAGTTGTTATTTTACATTTTAGAAATCATTTTTTTAAATCAAATTTATTCTCACTAATAAAATAATTTCATCGAACACAAAGTAGTTTTAATTAATAATAATAATTTAAACACAAATATTAATTGTTAGGGTGACCACTCTATGTCATCACTTATGCTTCATTAAGTTGCAATCATAGGAATAATGCACAATGAATCGGTAAACATAACTTAGTTAATTTAATAAGTGAATAATATTAAATAACAATTTTTTTATTTTGAAATGTGAAAAATAGTTTTTATATATATAAATTCATCATATATAATGATAAATTAATTAATATGTAGAAAAGAGAAAAAAAAATTGTTTTTTATGTATGTAATTTCATCATATATAATTAGAAATTAATTAATAGGTTGAAAAGAACAAACAAGATAACAAATCAATATATTATATACGATGATTTCGTAATAGAATAATGCTAATATAACAATACTGTGTATTATGTTTAGAACGCAATTGAAAATTGATAACAAAATATATAATAATAGAAACTTTAATCTTTAAAACATTATTATCTAAAATATTATGATAATACATAATGAATCATAAATGAAATCACTAAATTATTGAGTAACTATTTATTTAATTATTACTTAAATCAATTTATAAAATAAAAAAGATAAGATATAAATATTAAATATTCATTAGTAACCATGAAAAATACACTAATTTTAGTAACAAATTTTAGTTAGCAACAAAGAAAAATTATGGGTAAATTGATAAATTCAATATGTATTAATATCCAAAGACATTTAAGATAGACAATAAATTATAAAAGAGCCCATCAAAAAAATTATTGATTTAATTTCCTTCATTAAATGAATAAGGATATATTGGAAAATTCACAATTAGAAGTCATATATTCACATGTACGTTAGAAAATTATGTCGTAAAAATTAAAAAAGTACTTATCAGATAAACCAATATGAATAGCAGAATGCTGGATGATAAATATTGTGCGGCTGTGATGTTATTGCGGACGAGGACTTGAATTTTGATGGGTTTGCACGACTATGACCCCTTATCCACATTATGAAATAATATTGTTGTACACGTACATTGTATACATAACCAGTTTACTACCGTCCAAACATTCCATTTCTATGGTAAATAAATTTCATAGTTTATTTTATATATTTGATTAAATTATCTATAGAATATAAATTAAATTTGTTCCTAAGAGTTTCTAGCATATCAAATCTCCGACCCCTCCAACTCGTCGTGAAAACCCACGATGAAACCCCTCACACGGGCGCATGATACATATCAAATGAAAGAGCATTGATATAGCCAGAAATTGTGATTATCCGGATTACTCTGTAGGTTCGTAAACGGATCCGAGTAATCGTAGAAGGTATTCTAGCTAGTTCGTAAACGAGTTCAAGTAGCTGAGAGAGAGAAATTTTTATGGATTATCACATGCGTCACAAACAAACGTCAGAAGCACCGAGATTTGTCCGGCGTAGACACTTTAACGTTCAAGTCAGAAAATAATTTAAAGATGTTATTTGATAGCTAAAAAGTTTGAGCATAAAATCATAATCCCTTTGAATAATGAGAATTCTTCCTTATTTATATAATTTTTTTAGTGTATAATGAATTGAATAATTAAATTGGGTTATTACCCATCAAGCATGTTGTACAGGGTTGTTCAGTGCGTGATTTGTTTGACTAAAATATTTGTATTTTATTGCGTTGGTCCGTTAATTTATTTTGTATTAAATAATAATAATAATAATAATACAAATAAAATGAAAGCCCCATACATACAAATTGTTTTCTTCTCTCCAAGAACGGTCCCCCACATGAAATATCTAACGATGGCAAGACAATAATTGCTTTAATTTTTTCATGAACAGAATAAAAACTTTCATTTTCTTTAAATGGCTCGATCAATTTTATTCATTTTAATTAACACAACATTACTTGAAACGTGAGGGTCATTAATTTAATGATTGCGTGAAAATGATATCTATGAAGTAATAATATCTCTGGAATTGTACAAATTTTAATTAAAAGGATATTAATTATCGATAAACTGACAATTCTGTTATTTATAGAATGAATTAATGATTCATAATTATTTGATTAAAAATTCATTTATATTTTATTAACTTAGTCAATAAACAAAATAATTTTTTTTACAAGTTATTAAAATAATTGTGATACAAACAAAGAAAACATGTCATTTGATTTTATTGTATATGAAATATAAAACAATAAACATAAGAGAATAAATCAATTTAAAATTTAAATATAATTATTAAAAATATTGGGATTAATTCTAAATAAAGCAAAGAAATATGTCCCTATATTATGAAGATATTATTTTTGAAATTCATAATAAAGATCTATAACATAAAATGACAATAATTTTTTTGGTAATTTTAAGAAATTGTTAATATATTATATTTATAACGTTATTTTATAATTTTTTTTAAAAATTATTTTTAGCTGTACTTGCTTATATAATACCTCTACCCATCGGTCTCTTTTAAGAAAAATTATTTCCGATCGATTTCTCACACTCGCCAATTTTTCTTTACATTATCATCTCTACTATCAACTGTCCATTCCTCTCCGCAGTTTTCTTTTCCTCTTCCTTATTTTTTCTCTCTCTCTTATTATTTTTTGACCCCAGATCAATTTTTTTCTTGTTCCTGAATCCATGGAATTCTCACAGTTTCTAGGTTTGTAGGAATTAAGCTGCGGATTTTGGTGGGTTTCTGGTGATTGCTGAGACTTGAAGAGCATTTTTATTTTCAAGGTGTGTGTGTGTGTGTGTGTGTATCATTATATGCATAGAGAAAGAAAGTTTCTTTTTTTTTTGGTGGTGGTTCTTGGTATATCTAAAATCTTGGATGATTCTTCCATGGGCTGTTTTTGTATGTTAAAAAATGAAATGAAGGATGATTAACCTTGAGAAATAGAGAAGAGAAACTACGAGATTTTTTTAACTTGTGAAATCGAACGATGATTCAGTTAAATATGTGTTTTGACTTGCGAAGCTTTGAGTGTGCTTCAATCGGCCCCGGCTTTATTTCTGTTGTGTCAGAAATTTAAGATTGCTACCGATTCATTCCCTGTTATGTATTATGGTTAATAAATCATAGCTTAATTTGAAGATAATAGGATAAGAAATTTATGACGAAATTGAATTCCCCCTATCCAGTCAACGTTGAGCTCTCTCTTGAAATTTTCACTGAAACAAGTTTCGGAATTACTGAACCTTGGACTGAATATTTGAGTATCTGACTGTATGTTGTATCACGGTTATCCGCCGGCAGATTTTAACTATCATTCAGATATGACAAACTTATTTGTTATATTCAAGTCTCTGTTCATTTGTTCCATATTAACATTTTAGGCTTGTAAAAATTTGATATTTACTCTGTATATTGTTCTGATTATTTGAAAGGATTCTAGATGGCTTCGCTTCAAGGCCCTGTTGTTTGCCCCGTAGTCGGATCGAAACAGACTGGAGTCTACTCAGCACCTGTCAATTCACATTTGCTGAAAGATAAAGTCTTTAAAGGTGGGCTATGGGTTCTTAAAGGGTTCCAAAGTGGCAAGACAGACACAGGTTTTCGACAGAATTTTAGGAAAGGCGTGTCTATTCGGTGTAGTTTCAGTTCATCCTCAAATGATAATGGTAGCATGGCTGGAAATTCCAATGAGAATGATGCTGATTATGTTAATTCTAGTGTGATTGAAGCTGGTATGTGGAGTTAATTATTGCACATAATCGCATGCCTAAACCTTGTTGAAATTAGAAAATTTTGGTTTTTTCCATCTTTTATCTTATTATAATTGGCATGTCTTCGGGAAAAATACTGTCTGTATGAAGGCTTCAAGATGGGAGAATTGTTCTTTTAGTGTATATCTTGCGAGCTCCTATACTTGTAGGTGGATTTTAATATGATTGTGGAAATTGGTATTTATAAATCTAACATCCGTTTATTGCTTGTAATAGTTGAGGTGAAAAGTGGCTCGGATGGTTTCATGATAAAGATGAGAGATGGTGGGCATCTGAGATGTGTCCATAATAATCCTCAGGGAAGTCGTTTGCCGGATTATGCTCCACATCCTGCAATAGTTTTGAAGATGGAAGATGGGACTGGCCTCCTACTCCCTATAATAGTTTGTAAGATATTAAAATGACCAATTTTTTCCTGACCGCAAATTTGTTTTAAGTTCTTATTTTCTCGTTATTCTTGATTCTTGTGGCGTTCATTACAGTGGAAATGCCAAGTGTGCTACTAATGGCAGCTGTACGCAATGTTCAAATGGTAGTAAGAGTCCCTGCTCTTTCTTGTTTTGGTATCTAAATTCAACAGATATTTTCGGGTTTCAGTAAGATGCTAAATTTTCAATAAAATTTTCAGGCTCGGCCCACCATGTATCAAGTGGTGAAAGACATGATTGAGAAGATGGGCTATACAGTGAGTTGACAATACAAGCTATTGTTATTTTCATTTTTATGAGCATTTCAGCACCTGAATTATCTTCTTCTTTTTCAGGTGAAGCTCGTACGTATCACCAAGAGGGTACACGAGGCATATTTTGCTGAGCTGCATCTTTCAAAGGTAAGTGACTGAATTATGGGTATTTTTCTTCTTCTTACCCTTGGTAGTTTATCCGTGGATTAATTATTTTATTCTGATTGAAGTTGGATGATGAAGCTGAGAGTGTCAGATTTGATCTCCGACCCTCAGATGCAATCAATATTGCTGTGAGATTCAAGGTAATAATACTAAAATCTACATTCATTTAAACATTAAATGGGCCAACTCATCTAGCCTACTATTTATTACTACAGGTGCCAATACAAGTGAACAAATTCTTGGCTTACAACGATGGCGTGAGGGTTATGGAGACACCGAAGGTGTCTGTTAGGAGTTCTGTGTCTGATGGCAGATTGTTCACCGAACTTGACAGGTACGAAATGATATCCTAAAGGAACTTGGAACTGGCAAGCATGGTTTAAGAACTATCGTCTTTTTCTGGAAGAACTCGAATTTGAATCGATTGCATCGGTTCCAAACGGTAATAACTAAGCTTTTCTTGACGTAGACCTACTGGGCAGCCATGTATTGACACAAAGGAGTTTGATCTAGTACGGAATATGATGGTTGCTGTGGTTGAGGAACGTTACCGGGATGCAGGTACTTCATCTTACATTCAGTTTTAATTTGCTGAAAAAAGTTTGCGGCTTGCAACAATTTGTAACATCATATTTTGGGCAGCTTCGTGGAGGGATAAGCTGAGTCAACTTCGAACGAAGAAGAATTGGCCATAGAACCAGAGTTGTTCAAACAAAGAGAGGACGGATACGAAGTGTACATAACAATCACTTTGTCAAGCCATTCTCAGTTACATGTATATATGTGTGTGTGTTATATGGATAATAACGAGTATCTGTGCTATGTAATATAATGCAGAGTTGTATTTAAACGATTGAATATTTCATTTATTGTTGAATTTCCTGGATGTTTATGATCATTTCGATGGCTCTGTTTGGTTCTAGTCAAGTCTCTCATCTATCGGACGTGTAAACTTGTGGTTAATAATAAAAGGGAGGACTATCCAGGGTGACCTTGTGTTTTTTTTTTAAAAAATTATAGAGTTTTGAAATAAAAGATTATATAAATTTCTAAATCGATTTAGTCATAGTTTGGTACATGGGATAAGGGAGGGATTGATAAATAATCATCTTTATCTCATTTTGGTATCTTTTTAAAAAGTCCACGATAATATCATGGATAAAATATCTCTTCTATTAGGTGTGATAATTTTAATTTAATGATAAAACACACTACAAATGATTTAATTGTCCTCAATTTATAAATGATTTTTATAAATCTATGTTAGTAGTTAGAAATTAAAATCAAATAAATATTTTTATTTATTTTTATATATTATATAATATGATAATTATATAAATTAATTCGAGATAATTATATAAATAATTTTTATAAATATCAATAAAATTATTAATATCACTCGATTAACCTTAAAAATTGATATTTGACTTGACTCACAAAATCAAGGGCTTAATTTATCATATTATATAATATATAAAATTAGGTAAAAATAAATAAATCATGCAAAAAATATGAACTCAAGCAACAACTTTGAAAGTATAAAATTTATTACGTTAAGGTTAATTTTGTCATTACAATCTAATATATAAATTTAATCACTCTCATTAAAATCATACCAAACATTAAATATAATATCCTACATCTTATTTATCTTTAACTTATCCTTATATTATATATCACATGTTTATCCTATCATGTGTACCAAACTATGCCTTACAGTATAAATATTATTATCTTGATGAATTTTAGGTAAAATTTTCTCATTATATATAATTCTTAAATGTCTGAAACAAAAATATGTTTTCATTATAATTCTACAAATAAAAACTACTAATCATCGAGAATTCCAATCCAAATCATATACTTCGTGGCTAAATCATAGTTTGTTACTAATTTGCAAGTATTAATATTTTATTAATGATTATTTGATTTAATTAATTCTATAAATTTTTTGAATGACAGAGTTGATAAAAATTGAACACGCATCCATTTGACGGACGGTAACGTACAATCGCAAACAAATGAACGGAATTCATATTCCGCGGTATATTCCCGCCAAAAGAGCGGCCCACAAGGATTCTGCTACGTGTACGCCTCGTCAACCTTTTTGAAGCGCTGCCATCTCCATTCCATCCAAGTACAAAAAACAGAGTTCTACACGATTCGCTGCATCTTACGGTTCCTCCTATTACTCGGTATCCTACTTTTGATTTCTTTGTTTATTTTTTTACTCCGATGACTGTGTTACTGCTTTTGTTTGATGATGATTTTGTATTTGATATATCAATTTTGTGTGAGTGTGTGTGTTTTGCTGTATATATTTTTTCGAATTCCTGTTATTTTGCGTTGTGATGGAGTTTCGCTGTTCAAGATTGAAATTTTTGAGATTCCGTTTCGAATTCGTGTGTATGTAATCAGCTTTGTGTTCATCAGCAGTTTCGATTTGTGTTCGACAAATTTGGGCTGTTTTGTACTTTCAAGTAATTCGGAGGTTGCTTACACGAATGACTCGGTGTTATAATTCAAAATTTAATTTTTTTTGTCTGATTATAAGTTGCGCTGATTAATTTTCTGGAATTAATGGCTCTTTACGTTTCCATATAATATTCATCAAACTTGTTTTGAAAGTGAAGTTATTGGAGTGCGGCCTCTACTACCTGTTTTTATGCTGTCTCTATCCAACTCAACATGGCATCTAAGAACTTTTTGATTATCATCCTTGGTATCGGGGACTTTCTGTATGGTTTCATCAACATCGAAATTGATATTATTAATGCTTCGTGCTTATCAGATTGTGAACATCGGATAGAGTATCGATGGAGGAACAGAGCTCGTTGACAGAGATGTTTAATTGGAGGAAAAGTTTTGGTGTTAACACGGTAATGAAGGTGACTTCGGCTCTGCTCTTCACGGTTGTCACATCCTGATACATTGTTTTTTATATGCCATCCATCCAAATTTTGCTTTTGTATTAAGGTTTCACGACGAGGATACAGATAATTCGTCCTCGATGATTATTTGATTTTATAATTACTTATTTTTTAAAAGATATAAAGATTGGTCATATGAACACAGCATTTGTTTTATTTTTAGAATCTTGTCGAAATATTTCATTGCTCATGTCAAAAACTGTTAATTTCTCAATGTGTTCTCTGCCTTTTTGAAATGCTTTGTAATTCTTGAACTTAATGTTTCATCTCCAGGACTTTGACTTTAAGGAATTGAATGAAGTACAAAAATATTACCCTCAGGGCTATCACGGCATAGACAAGGAAGGAAGACCAATCTACATTGAAAGATTGGGAAAGCTTGATTTCAAAAGATTAATGCAAGTCACCACTTTAGATCGATATGTCAAATACCAAGTCGAGGATTACGAGAAAACTCATAGGATCAGGTTTCCTGCTTGCTCTATCGCTGCAAACAGACACGTTAACAGAAATTTGGTGATTCTTGATGTTGAAGGCGTGGTAAGTACTTCTCTTCCTACCAGTTGTGCTTTGCACTTCCTATCATTTTGAAAAATTTATGATAATTTGGCTCGGTACTGTTTGTTTTGCTGTTCAGAGCTTGAAGAGTTTTACAAGACCTGTGCAAAATGTCCTTATGCAGCTCCGCAATATTAATAGTGACAATTATCCGGAAGTAATGCTCACTTTTTCTGATACATGTGTTTCGATCTTAGTTATATTCCATGATAAAGCTTATCATCGCTGCCTGATATATGCAGACCATTTCTCAAATGCTTATCATAAATGCTGGTCCTGGCTTTAAATTACTTTGGAGTGCTATAAAATGCTTTCTCGATCCTGAAACAGAATCCAAGATTCAGGTATATGAAAATACTTGTACAAAAAACGTGCATTTTCCACGAGTCAATAAATTAATAGACTTAATACGATATTATCCAAATTCTTAGGTCATTGGCAACAAGTATCAAACCAAATTGCTTGAAATGATTCACAAAAGGTGAGATGAGTTTATGGCATTCTGCTTAATTTATTTACTCCAACTCGTTCAATCTTCTCATGACCTTGCTGCTATTCTAATGAAATCATTGGTGCTCAGTGAGCTTCCGAATTTTCTTGGTGGGAGCTGTAACTGTAAGCTTGAAGGAGGCTGCCTCAGGTCAGACAAAGGACCATGGAAAGACATATCCATTGCTTAGTCAGGAGCTTGAAACCTGAAGAAATAAACGGTACCTTAGCAAACTCGAATTTAAGGTAGAAATGACACTTCATTGGTACATTTGACCAGATTCTGTTAGTAGAAAATTGAAAAATTATGCACCATTTGAATTAACTCGAAGTTGTAACTATGTGTACATATTTATGTTATCAAAGATTCCCATAGCATACTGTATGGTCGCAAAACTGATTCAACTTGGTACATTAAACTGAATTGTTTCTCAGTAGATCTCTTGGTGTGGAGGTTGATGATGCATCAATGCTTACTGTATTTTAGTTTTGATGCTTTGTTATTTAGTGTATTAAAGGGGTAAAATTTATTTCGTTAGCTGACTGCTTTATCCTTTCATGCTAATTGTGAACGAAAATCAATGTGGTGACATTCACACTTTCTGATGGATTGTGGCATTTCTTGAAATTTTATGTCCAGCTTTTGATGCTCGCCCAAATTAACATTTATTTCATCCAACTATATCTACCACAATTTCAGATGTGTATGACCTGTTTTATTTATATTTGTATTTTTTTAATAAAAAAATTAAATTAATATTAGTCTACATTTATCATCAGCATCATGCATCAATGAAACACAATTTAAACACGAAATGCCTGATCGAATAGAAGTCCCAACTAAGCCAATTGAATACCAAATGAATTGGGGGTCAGGAAAAAAATTAAATAAACCAAATGAAGTTCCAACATGAATGGTCCTGCCTCATCAATCTAAGACTTTAATATCTTATATTTTTTATTTGTCAATTCGTTCTAAAACTGGGATATTCTCTTGATCTCATGATTATTTTTATTTTTGTTTAATTTAAAGCTGATAACACATTTTTCGTTACAACTTACAACCCCGAACATTACATATATTTAAAAATTATTTACTACTCGATTAAAAGCTCACTGTATGCAATTGTGCTGTATATGTTCTACACAAGCTTACTTTTTAGTTCTTGTTTTGTTTTTATGGCCTAACAAACTATCGGCTTGGGTTGTGACCTTATGCTTGGAATTATCGTTGCAAAGAGTCGGGTTGGGAAGGGGACCTTCTCAAATAACCTGACCTGATTAATATTATCGCAAAACGAGGATGGAAAGGAAAAGCATTGCTACCAAATGATGGTCAGCTTCATGATTTCTGCTCCACAATGACATTCCATTATCTATCACTTATAATTTATGGGTACAGAATGTGAGATCCGACAGTCTGTCCTTGTGTTTTTGGAGTGTTCTGTCCTTGTGTTTTTGGAGTGTTCGCCATATTTTCAGTACCTTAATCAAATTATTTGTTGACTTAAGAAATTCTTGCCAAATGATGCATTTATGTATCATCCATAACTGTGTATTATGGCTGAGACTTGTGAGTTCAATTTCGGATATACTTTGCCTTTTTTGGTGTCTGGCTTCCGTTGGTGATATGGGTTATGTATGAAGATTTAGTGATCTCGAAAAAACCATGGTGGTAAGGTCTGGTGGAGATTGCCTGGTGACCTCAAATTTATTTTCAAGAGATCACAACAACTAAGCCACATCCTGGAAAGAAGAATGCCATGATGATGAGGAAACATTGGGAAGTATTCCCCCTCGACTCCCGTACATGTGTACTATGGAGTAAAATTGGCTTTAAAATTGCTATTAGAACCAACCTTTGGTTTTCCTGTAGAAATGTTTTCCTCGTAGGAGACAGACAGATAGTGAATGCGATGAGGAATTTGTGAATTGTTCGGTTCTATGCATGAATGTACCAAATGCCTTATGCTCTTACACCTAGCTCTGTATTTTATGTTACAAATCACCTAAATTGGATTATTGTGTATCTTTTGTTAATTTGGATGACTCAAGAAACTGATTTTGTTTCATCTACATTATGATTCATAATATTTTTATTATATTTGTTAGACTTGCCGAATATCCAACAAAATGGTATAAAAGGTCACGATCTTGAGAGATCTGTGAGATTTAGAAAATTCTTTCATGATAGTTACACCGCCATTGTTTGATGGAACAAATTATCAAGTGTGGGGGGTTAAAATGGAAGTGCATATGGATGCTATGGATTTGTGAGAAGCTCTTAAACAAGAATAATACATTCCAAATTTGTCTCACAATCCAACGGTTGCACAAATAAAAAATCAAAAGAATAATAAGCAAAAAAAAAAATCAAAAGCAAAAGTCATCTTGTTTACAAGAGTCTCATCTTCTGTTTTACCAGAATCGTGACATTAAAAACAACCAAGAAAATCTGGGATTTTTTTAAGAAAGAACATGAAAGAAGCGAAAGGATCATAGGGATGCAAGTGCTGAATTTGAATCGCGAATTTGAGATGCAAACGATGAAAGAATCAGAAACGATGAAAGAATATTATGACAAACTTCTCAGTATTGCCAACAAAATCAGAATTCTCTGTACGGATTTTTCTGACTCTAGATTAGTTCAAAAGCTCTTGGTCACAATTCATGAAAAATTTGAAGCCACAATTTTCTCATTGAAAAACTCAAAAGATATTTCAAATATTACTTTGGCAGAATTGTTGAATGCTATACGGTCACAAGAACAAAGGAGACTCATGAGGCAAGAATCGTTTACGAAGGATGTGTTTTGAGCCAAATCACAAAACAACTTCGATGGCAAGAACAAGAAAAAATATGGCAAAACTCAAGACTTTCCACACCATCCCTACTGAAAAAAACCAATCATCCACAAAATAAGTATTGGTGGAGTCTAGAAGCAAGATGTCACAAGTGTGACCAGTTAGGACATGCAGAGGGAATATGCAAGACTCAACAACAACAAGCAAAAGTTGTTGAAAATCAACATCAAGAAGATGAGTTGTTTGTGGCATCATGTCTTGCCACCAATAATTGAACAAAAAGTTGGCTTATAGATAGTAGTTGTACAAAGCATATGACTTATGATCGAGGTGTCTTAAGAGAGATTAACGAGAGTTTCATTTCTAAAGTTAGTATTGGAAATAAACAATACACTGACTTGAAAAGCAAAGTAATGGTAGAAATTGAAGGGCACTCAGGTTTGAAGTTAATTTATAATGTTTTATATATTCCTAATTTTAGTCAAAATCTTTTGAGTGTTACTCAATTGTTGGAAAAAGGCTACAAGGAGTTTCTTGAAGAAAAAATTGTGAGATCAAAGATGAAAAAGGAATAGGCAAAATTCATCTTCAAACAGAAAAAGAATTCCTAGAAACATTAAGGGCCCAAATTTATTTGTGGCCAACCAGAACAAACCTCCTGACATCACTAATATATTGTGCACAAATAAAAGCAAGCTTTATTACTTCAACATCGGAAAAAGATGAGGTTTATACTTATATTGCAAACATATGCTGACCATCAATTCACAACTAAAAAGGAGTTGATTCACTTTTTACTGCTGACTTTGAACTAAGAACTTACGAACCTCAACAGAGGTTAGAAATGAAAATGTCAATATAAACAGTCTGTGCCGAATATCTCAATTGTGTACGTGAAGGTATATGCTGCTCAACATAGATATTTGTCATTTTTTCGGCATTATGAGTTACTGTTTTTGTTATTGAATTGTTTGATTTTCGGTGACTCGCACGATTTAAGTTCCATGCCTGAAGAGGTTCCACTTCCATCCATCTGAACTTCAAGGAAGGGGGATAGTCTTAAGTGCATATTTGCAATCATATCAAGTTGTGTTAGGTTCTACAGGTTTGTTTTTATGAAATATTTCAACATCAACACTTCCCCCTTTTGCACACGGTGAATTCGGACTAGATTTTAGTCATTGATAGATTTTCCCAACTGGTTTGTTGATTTGTCATGACTAAGGCATTTTCGATGATATGGAATTAAGATATTAAAGTAATTAACCAAGAAATAAATAAAATTGGATAATCTATGTGCTCAGTATTCAATAGGGTGTAATCTGCATCCTCACCTTGTAAGAAGAGTATGTGACGACTGCTCTCCTTTAATAGATATCAACTGTATTGAGTTTTGCTTTGAATCTTTTCTTTGTCCAAAAGGAGTTTGATACAACATAATAGAGCAGTATCTGCATCCTCACTCTTCATGAGCTCTCCTGCAACTTCAGCTGGTGTCACCTTCACTTTTGTCAAAAGCTCCTCAATCACAACGAATTGTCCGTGTTCCTCTATCCTCAGATAATTGGCTGAAAGTATCTTGAAACCATTGAATGTGCAGTAGGACATCTCCAAGTGCACGTCCATGCGACCCGGTCTCAACAGGGCTGAGTCTAACCGATCCTTGTGATTTGTTGTGAAGACTATGATTCTCTCATCTCCACAGCTCGACCACAAGCCATCAATGAAGTTAAGTATTCCCGACAATGTTATCTGGCAACATAAAGATAATTCATTTTGTTAATGTCTAAACGCATTCTTGGTGATCCCAATATTCTGGAACAGAACTAGTAATCTGATTTATAGGAAGCCAAATATAAAATTAATTGGAGAAAGGGTTGAACTTGTATTTATGAAGTTATGCTTGAAATTTTCTTGTTAATTTTAGTTGACAAGTCTTCCCTTTGTATTTCTTGTGTGTTTACATACCTTGTCCTCAGCTGCAGGGCTATCAGTCTCTCTGTTGTGCATTCCCACATTGCAATCAATGTCCTCTATTACAAGTATAGACCGATTTGCCGTGCCAATCAACAGTCTTCTCAAATCTGAATTGCACTGTACTTCTCTCAAATCCAAATCATAGACATCAAACTTGAGATAATTAGCCATGGCTGCCACCAAACTCGATTTTCCTGTCCCCGGTGGACCATAAAACAAGTACCCTCTTTTCCAAGCCTTCCCAACTCTCCTATAATAATCCTTCCCCTTTACAAATCTATTCAGATCCTCAATCATCTCCTTCTTCACATCAAAATCTATCGCCATTGTATCAAATGTTGCAGGATGGTTCAAGACAACCGAGCTCCAATAATCTGTGCCATTGTAATCAACGGTATGCAGCCTAACCGTCTTTATTTCTTCCTTGATCTCCTTTGCTTTCCTCAATATGTATGGCAAGTAAACTTTCAACACAGTATCTTTAAATTTCTTGTGAAAACTCAATTCAAAGTATCGTAGCTCGGTTTTCTGATTGCCATTTTTGTTCCCTTGAGTTGCCCGTTTGATGGAAGATGACAGCAAGATCCACTGTAACTTAACCCCATCATGGAAATCAATGATTTCTTGGTTATTATCGACTGTTACGGATAACTCCTCCTGTTTCAGGGGCTTATTCACCTTGACTCTGTGTGTGGAGGGGGATATTTTGGTGCCCAAATACACATTAGCTGCCTCAAACATTTGATTTGAAGTAAGGCCCTCGAATTCTTCTATGACAACAGTGAGTTTGGTTGAGAGTTTTTTGATGGAGGAAGTGAGATATGTGTGAAACTGAGGAGGAACAAGATCATTGACAATGGATTTTAGGAGAATTATGGAGGCAGCTACAGATGCCGCTGCTGTCAGAATCTTGTTCGGAGGTGGCAGAGATTCGTATGAGAAATGCATCCTCTCTGATCTTTTCGGGTGGTTTGTCTTCTGGCGGCACCCTGTGTGATTTAAGTTTGACCGCAGTTTCTTGGGATTTAAGGCACCTAGATTGTACTAGAATTTTATGGAATGGCGGCTTCGTGGATGATGGTTTTGTTAGATATCCAAGGTTTGGTCTTGGCCCGAATTTCTACCTGCTGGATCCAAGCCCAACTGCGGACTTGATCTTGATCCGACGACTAGATATTTTTTAGTAATATATAGCATATTCAAATTATTTCCACACACTCTCCGACCTTACACTACTTCCATGATTTCATAATTATATTATGTTATTTCAAGGGAAAAAAACCCTTAAAATGCAAGAAAAAGCAAATGATCCTGGAAAATACAAACAACCGAGAGACTATAAATTACGAGTAAAAAAGTTCGTGTTTGTTTATGTAAATGTCTAAAATTTCTCTACCTTTATCGATTAGAAACAAAAATGGAAGCTGATTTCGTATCATGTCATGATACTGACTACTGGACGGGTTTGCTTGAAAACTCAATTCAAAAGCTCGACCTAGAATTCGTTAAAAATTTCTAAACATGGCCTACTTTTTAAAAAAAAAAAAAAATTATTCGAGATATCACTTGCATTCAAATAATCGTCCATAGTTTTAGTATAATCATCAAAATCTTGTATGTTATTTACATCACATCAAATTTTAATTTTTACAATCAGAAAAAAAAAAACAGAATTATATTTAAACAAATACGAAAGTTTATAGTTTCTGAAGACTTTCTATCTCTTCAATTTTCACATTTTCAACCAAAAAAGTTCAATTAAATTCTTCCAAAAACAAAAAAGGTTTTTAGAAAAGGATATAGATTCAAAATCAGGTTTCAGATTTTTTATTAATGTCATCAAACAGAGATCTCATCTCTAAGAGACCAATGAAAGACAGCAACGCACAAAGTCCTAATGGGGTGAGATAAGTTACATTTCAGCCTTCAGGGTAATAGAAACACAGGATACAACAAACATTTACAATGTCTCGAGATTTAGAAGATACAGAGAGAACGTACATAAACAACATACAGTGGATAGGCGCAGTCCCAATAAGCCATTTTTCACATAGTTGATCCAAAATTTGACAGGACACCAATCCAAGAGTTCCAGCAGTGGCTCTCTTTCTATGCAGAAAAAAGAGGATAGGCGCAGTCCCAATATGCTATTTTTCACATAGTTGATCCAAAATTTGGCCAATCCAAGAGTTCCAGCAGTCGCTCTCTTTCTATGTGTAAAAAAGATGACGTGTTCTTCTGAAGACCGTATCTTATATTTCTGCGGAGACGTCATAAAATGGCCATCTCCTAACATAAAATTGAGTATAAAAGGAGAGCACAAGTATCCAACTCGGGTATTGGGTCCGAAATTAATTCTGTGACAACAATTATTATTATTATTATTATTATTATTATTATTCAAACCATATACTTTAGTTCATTTCATATCAACTTCGAAAGCCATTGAATAACAGGAACTCAAAATGAGACAAGCAGCAATAATCTGATACTTTTGAACTTAGCCTTAACTACAAGAGTGAGAGGAGGATGAGTTTTCAGCATCTAAAAGGTATCATGAATCAATAAGCACCACGCGATCGCGGGAAATTGGGTACTTCAAGGCATGCACATGCAAGTGAACTAGTTACTAACAAATTAACTCGATAAATCAAAAAGACATGGAGCAGAAACGAAGTCATGATATAAAGAAAAATGTACAAGCTTACAACTAAGACCCGATTCCTTTTTTGAATTTTAACCATAAATCATGAAGATGAGGTTGCTGCGGCATCAACAGCGCCAATTATGAAAGGTCCAAACAAACCAAATCCAGTTAAATGCTAGCCAATTTTCATATTCGGCTTGAGTTCAAACTTGTTATCTGACTTGAAGCTCATAAAAAAAATTTCTGAGCTCAATCTCAAGGACCGTGACAGAAAGGCAGCACCAAGAGGCTTCCAAGCATTCTAGAGATCACTTGAACTTAGTGTAATTCTCTAGAAAACTTGAACTTAGTGTAATTCTCTAGAAACCACTAGTATGTATCTTTCTCTAGAATGTTCACTTGTAAATATCTTGTAGAATATTCTTGGAAACATAATTTCCACCACATATCAAATCAACTTAGTCATTAATTCCTAACAAGAGTAGTATAAATAGGCTTCCCCCACTTTATCTATGACCATCCAAGTTGTAAAAGCATTCAAGCTATATAAAGTTGCTTTCTCTCAAAAGCTTCATTGTTCTCTTGTATTTTTGTGGTGTCTAGTCTCACTTAACTTCTTGGGTAAGAAAATCTAAGTATCGCATTGGCTCAAAGTTTAAGAATTAGCGCATGACATCAAGCTCCAATTAATGTTTGAATTTGGGCTCGATTTGTTTCGTCAAAACTTAATTAGCGAGCTCTATTAAACAAACACACAGATTTTGGGCTTATGCTCGGGATGTAGTGTAATTTTTAGCATATCTACACCTCACAAGCTATCCAACAAATAACTTCAGTTTCAATTTGGTTTGAAAAAATATTCGAATATCTTTTACCTCGATTCGAGATCTATAATTTTGAATTACTTGAAAAACCAGCCGACTAAATTTCTTTCCACCTTTACATTTAGTAAAATTTTTGCAATACCTAAAGATCTAAGGTTTGCACAAGAAAATGGTATCTGCGAGTACGCAATGGAGAGACTAAGTATAAAAAAATGAAATGAAAATGAATTACTACGAAGCACTTTGGGATTGGAACATCTTTTTGGCATTATATCAATATGAATTTGATGATTCACCATCTTCAAATTATTCCTCATTTTCTACTTTCTTGACATAATTACTTACTATTTGTTGATCCAACTCGTAATAGTACTCCATTTTCTTCAATGGTTTCATATCCAGGTCAATGAAAGATGCTTGAAGGATTTCAAGGTCATCGATATATTATTGAAAAATGACGTCATACGGCGAAATTCATCAATTGCAAGTATATAAACTGTGGATAAAATTAAATATTCATTATGTTTTAGATTAATTTCTTGAGAAGATAGCCAAAAGTGAAGGTACTTACTATTAGTGATTTTACCTTGTAATGAAAACTTTGATCAGTTGAATCCAGATAAACCACATCATATGACGATCCCTGATCCATATTACTTCTAGATCTAAAACTAATCATCATACTTAGGTCATTGGCAGTAGCAGATACCAAGTAATCTCTCACGATTTTTAAGCTTTCATGCATTGGCATTGAATGCAGGGATGAATACTTTCTTGAGAATATTTTTTCACCTTTTCCTCGACATACTGCTCAAGGCTCAGAAATAATGTCATAGTATGCATGAATGGCTCCTTCAATGTCAATAACGTCAAGCTTTTGTACTTCAAGCAATTTATTCAGCAAACCAGAGTTGAAAATTGCTTCCGCTACAAGTTCCAAAAAATAATTTGTATGCGCCCCATTTTTCTCAAGAATGACATGTCTGAGGGCATCCTCAAATGATTGGTCAGTAGTACAACCATTACTGTCAACGATATCTAGGCCTCCAAGCACAATTGCACCATTAAGGAAAACCCGAAAATTAATCTGAGGTGTAAGGATAAGGGACTTAATTGCTTTTTGCACTCTATCCTTGATCCTGAATATAAATCTAGTGGGTCATATTTGCTTATTTGTGATACCTGGACAGATCCATACACAGAATTCATCAGTAATCCGAAAGAAAACTAGTACAAGTAAAGGTATAGATCTAAGATGATAGGCTAGGGCCATCATCAACCAACAAAAACTAATATGCAGTTGAAGCAATGCAATGGTAAAACTATTAAAAACACACATGTCTTAGCTACTTGGAGGTAGGGGGATTCCAAAATTTATATTTTCGGGTTCGGGTGTACTCGATTTTATTTTTTTAAAAAAAAAAACATGTTTCGGGTACCCGATAACCGTTTTAAAATGTCCAGGCCTAATTCATGCCAGACACAAAAAGAGAGAAAAAGGGAAAAAATAGTTCAATAGACCCATTGGTTGCTTATTCCTCACGAGTAGGTTTTTTATGAGACGATCTCACGAATTTTTATCTGTGAGACAAGACAAACCTACCGATATTCACAATAAAAAGTAATACTCTTAGCATTAAAAATAATATTTTTTCATGGATGACTCAAATAAGAGATATGTCTCACAAAATACGACATGTGAGACCGTCTCACACAAGTTTTTTTCATTCCTCACGGGGCGGCTTCAAATTGAAAGTTAAACGAATTGAATTATCAATCACTTTCATTATTATCATTTTAAGGTATTCTATGCACCATAGAAAAATCATGACTCTTCACTATTTTGACATTAAATATATTGAGTAAATATCTTATGGGACGTCCTCACATATCTATATCTATGAGACGATCAACCTGATCTAGATATGCAAAAAAAAAAAACGACATAAAAAATAATATTTTCATGATTTAGGTCAGGTCGTTGATTCGTCTCACAAAATTAATATATAATACGGTCTCACAATATTTTTTGTGAAATACCTAACTCTTGAATTCCATATTATGGGGCGAATTTTTAGGTGGCTTTCATAGTTGTAAATAGGTTTTGCAACTAATTCGGAGCATGTTTGAACTTTGAATTTGAAGTTAGGCCGCTTTGAAAATTTTCAAAGTATAAGAAGGAAAAACTATAAAGCTGTATTTGGATATAAGGATTTGGGGGGTTTATCTTTATTTTTTAAAAAAATAAACTTTAAGATATCTGATTTTAAGTTGACATCTCAAATTCATTGTATTTTTTTGAATAAAAAATAGATTAAATAATTTGAAATTTTTTGCTCAAATTTCAAATCAACTATACAATCTAGTCATTTGAATTTAGATAAAAATTTGTGTGAGATGGTCTCACAGATCGTATTTTGTGAAACAGATCTCTTATTTGGGTCATCCATGAAAAAATATTACTTTTTATGCTAGGAGTATTACTCTTTATTGTGAATATCGGTAGAGTTGACCCGTCTCACAGATAAAGATTCGTGAGACCGTCTCAAAAGAGACCTACTCTTGAATTTAATGCATTTCACAAATCATAATATCTCAATTTAAACACATCCTAACAGATTTAATTGATGAATATTTTAATTTCACAAATATATACAAATTAAAATTTGAAAGAAAAAAAAAAGTTGTGTGTAATGTATCAGGTTTCGAAAATACATAGACACGTAAGATATTTTGTAATATTATTATTTCTTTATATATGTGTGTATATATATATATATATATATATATATATAACAGGCTGTTAAAGATATATAGATCCAAAAAGTTTGAAAGATCAAAGAAGTCTCGAAATCTCCCATTGAAAATGAGCTATTTAAATTAAATGTGGTTCCAAAAAAAAATATTGTTTTATTCACTGATGGGACTACACAACGCCTATTAAAGTTGACTCTTCCAAAATTTTTCATTTTTTCACAATTTTTTACGTTTCTCGTAAGTGTCCCGTATTTTTATAAAATTTACAAATAATAACTAATATCCTTATGCAGCCTCCTCCTAATTTACGGCAAACCAAATTATATTGAAGTTAAACGTATAATCATGCTAGTCTAGAACAATAACAATTATAGTTTTTAGATTATTCTTTGAATTTGTAACTGATCATGCATAACGATTAATTTAATTTGTTCCAATATCACTATATCACTAATGATGAGTAATGATCTAATTTAATTATTTAATTCATTATTGAAGCTCAAATTACTTATAAAAGTCCAAACCCGTTATACACTCCAAAAAAATTTATAAATATGGGATAATTCTCATTATTCATAATACTCTCATTATTTTATGCTTAAAATATTTTAGCTCTCAGATAATATCTTTAAATTATTTTCTGACTTGAGCGTTGGAATGTCTACGTCGGGCAAACCCACAAAATTTTGTCTCCACCAGCTACTTGGACACGTTTACGAGCTAGCTTAGATACCAGTAAATGATTAATTGAATCTGTTTACGAGCACGCAAAGTAATCCTGATAATCACAAATTTTGGCTTCACCAACTAACATTAAATATTTTTATTTTTTTTTTGAAAAATTATTTTAAAAAAATTCCTTTACTGATTAGTAAGAAAGTAGGTAAAATGGAAAAAAAATTATCTTTTTATTGGTTTTTTTTTAAAAAAAAAAATTAGCATGTGGATATAAATACACGTCTCTAAAATGATTAGGCGAGTGCGTGGTAAGGCTCCACAACAAATTTAAAGAAACTGCTGTTTGAGATTAATTTTAGGAAGGTAAGGCCATACTTCTATAATTATAAGCTAAGTTTTATACTTCTTAATAAAAGGAATAGATGATGTTGTGTGCATGATTTCTAACTCAAATTAAATACACTTGAGATTTTTAAAATTAATACATAATGTAAAAATGTAGACATTAAGCCAATGATTTGAAAAACAATACATTTGTGTATATATATAATATACAGAGAGTGCAGAAACATCTCATGGAACGTCACGTCGATCATCCTCTCACACATTGTTGAATTAAATGCTTCAACGATATTCACGAGAACATTTTCCACGTTTTCTTTTATTTGACATTTGAGAAGATGTCATCGTTAACATAGTTGAAATATTTAATGCAACAATATATGAGGAGATAACTGATACGACGTTTCACGAGACGTTCCCACGAACATCTCACTGCGTCATTGGTGATTTGCAAAACATACCCCTAAAAGGAAATGTCACGATGAAATAGTTGTATTATGCAAGTGTAATCGATTATTCTGCCAAGATGATGAGATTTTTTTATTGAAATATGCGGGTCACATATGATTTAGTGGATTGTGATAGTTATGGGAGAGATGATTTTTTTTAAATTTATTTTGAGGTAGCAAATTTATTTATGTTTAGATAAAATTAGTCTTCTTCTTTTTTTTTTTTCTTTTTCAGTAGATCACTAAAGATAATATTCTCTGTTATGTCTTCATTCTAAGTGATCCATAATCGTTCCAATCCAAGCTCCACTTGAGTCTAGGCATCCCAAATTATTTTAACAAGTTGTACGAGTTCATGCCTTGGCCAGATTTTATCAACTTGACTTACAATTAATAAATTAGGATATATGTCGGATTTTTTTATATGACGTACATCTATTTTGTGCTCATCAATGAGATGACACTCATCTATTGGATGTACTAATTCGATATGTTTTATTATATCAAATATATTAATGTCACTTCGTTGGTGTACAGATAAAACGTATAAATATATATATATATATATATATATATATATATAAAACACGATTGGACAGTCCCTAATTATTATAACTAGTAATTTTGGTGGACCGCTAGCTCATTTAATTGAATATAATCCAATATAGAATTTGGTTTGGTAGCAGTTCGGAAAATTAAAGAAATGCTTCTGGTTTGAATTGGTTTTGACTATTTTTGTATTTTCGTGAAAATGACAAGGGCGTGAAAACAAAATAGCGGCTAAAACTTGAAAATTTTGTGAAAATTGTATAAAGAAATAGAAGAGATCATCCCTTGTCTTAGCCGACTCCTTCAAGAATCGGCTGTTAGGACTTTGGGCTGTTAGGACTTTGGGTACTGCAAGCAGTAAAAGCACTGTCTACAACGCATTTTAGCCCGACTCGAATGCTTTTCTTCCTCGTCATGGATCTGAACGTCGGAGAAGAAGATATTTTATTAGTGGAAACATTTCTAGTGCCCTTTAATATAATCAATTTCTTATCTTCAAACTATTGTTACAGAGAATTCGATTATTAGAGGAGTTGTTCACTGCAAAGACGATAATTTCGCAGCATCATATATATATATATATATATATATATATATGGTCGCAGAATGTTTTAACTATTTTGTTAACTTAAGGATTCACGTTAAATCACTACCTTGTGGCTTTGAATACTATTAGAATTATTATTTTATGCATGAAACAAAAAGCAAACTTTGACAAAGAGCGAGAATTTAACTACTCACACGTTCAAGTCATTGTCAAATTTTAGGCTGTCGAAATTATTTGGGAATTCGTGAATACCGGACATTTTGAAAATTTGTGCGATATAATAATATGGATATTATTCGAAAAACTTTAGAAGAAAGAGTGATAATCATTGTATTCAGAAATGACGATTTAACATATGACATTGTGTGGGTTTCATTTTTTTTTTTTTTTGGTTTTGCCAAAAAACATAATAAAAAAATCCAGTTCAGGTACGATTTGATTTCATGTGGAATAAAAGAATGGAGACAATTTAAACCCCAAGGGATATTATGACCAGTATTTTCATCTATTCAATACATGAAATATGTGTCGAGTAATGAATCATAATCACTCGTTCATACATTATGACTGAATGAGTGACCATAATTTATCTACTGAACACATGTGTTATGTGGTGAGTAGATAAAAATGTTATTCATGTGGATATTATGAACGAAACCAACCCGAACATAAAACAATCAAGATAACCTGGATGTTACCAACTCATTATCATTATTGCTATTACAACAAAAACATTAGATGGTGGCACTATAAAAAAAATTGACACCACCACCAAAAATATAAATACACAATCAATAATGTCCGTTGGTCATGGACGACCCGGTATAGATGTCATTATAAGTTACACATGCAGTTGAGCAAGAAACGATATGACAAAGGAAAGAGACTACGACATAAAAAATATAAACGAGAAAATTATCCCCAATAGAGTCACTTGCGTGTTTTATTTTTAAAAAATAGTCATCTCCTATGAATTTCAAATATTAATAGTATGCTGACACGAGGGTGAAAGGTTGATAGTTATGGAGATTTAGATGGCAATTTAAGGAATCAATCATGGTTCCATAGATCGCTTGAACTGTAGCAACTTTTACGGAGGGAGAAAGAAAAAAGAATGTTTCAGCATAGCCCACTATGTTACCCTTTAGGCAAGGTAATTATGGCTTAATTAGTGCGTAGTTAAAGGTGACAAAAAATGGCATTAAACGGATTAGTTTTTCACCCAATATTGCAAAAGATAAAAGAGTAAGTCTGTTGTGAGGCGGTCTCACGAATCTGTATCTGTGAGACGGGTCAACCCTACCGATATTCATAATAATAAGTAATACTCTTAGCATAAAAAGTAACATTTTTCATGGATGACCCAAATAAGAGATATGTCTCACAAAATACGACTCGCGGGACCGTCTTATACAAGTTTTTGCCTACCAGGTAGATGTTTAATCAATTAAATTAACGCGACCATTTTTTATGCCTAAAAAATAGTTCTTGTAGCGACTATATATTCATATTTTTATCGTACTTGTTTAATAAACATCATGCGTTTCCTTTAGATGGTTCCCATTATAATTTCACTTTGCACTTCAAACTCAATGGTTTCAAGTTTGAATGATTAAATTGACGGCCCGCAAGAAATCCCGTATCAGCGGCTTTCAAGAAAACATTTTGCTTTACACATATATAATTAGCCAATGATAGTTTATCACTCAAATTTTTTCTCGCATGATTTCAAAAGTGACTTTTTATTTGTGTGAGACGATCTCACGGATCGTGTTTTGTGAGACGAATATCTTATTTAGGTCATCCATGAAAAAATATTACTTTTTATACTAAGATTATTACTTTTAATTGTGAATATCAGTATGGTTGACCGTCTCACAGATAAAGATTCGTGAGATCGTCTCAACAGAAACATACTCCTACCTTGTATTGTCTTTAATCTTGGGTGATATCTTATCCACTAATATTCAAAATTTAAGTCCACTATAGGAATCATCCTCTTTGGAGTTAAATAATAAATTCTCCAATTTGATACCTCATTCAAACTTCATATTACAGAAAATTTACTCTATTTCTGTACATCGTGTGTATTTGTATCTGAAGAGAGGTTGTAATGGGCGCCAAAAGCATAGAGGGTAGTTTTCTTTCCTCTGATTCGAGTGAAATGCTAAATGTGGTAATAAAATTAAGTAAAATTAATGTAGAATTGTAATATCAAGTAACAGTAATTAGACATTTACAGCAATGTACTTGATATTCAGTGGCGCTAAAACTTACACTTGTATTACAGTAATTATTGTGTCGTTTTTACCAAGTGATCATTCCCCCAGTTTCGAATTTATTCGGTGAGTTGCTCTTTTTGCTCCAGTGTTTATCGATGAAAGCCTCGACGGTACGCCGGAACTCGTCGCCACTCAGAGTGTCGATCTCCGACGATTCGAAAGTCTCTGTTTCGGAATTCTCCTTGCTCTGGTATTTCTCCGTTTCCGATCTTCGGAGCTCCAGCCTCGGCCTCACTGTGATCTCACGCTTCAGTTTCTCCGATTGCGTCCTCTGGAACCTCTGTAGTTGTCTCGTAGCCTCTTCGATCGCAGTCGCCACCTCGTCGGGTTGCGGATTCGCCTTGATTTCCTCGGAGCAAACTACAATCTGCTTCTCGTCATCGCCAAGGGCGGCGAATTCATCAACCGCTGGGACCATAGTTCCTGGAGGAGGAGGAGGCTCCCGTTCATGAATAGCCACGCTGTGTTTCACGTAATCATCGTACAAACCATCGCCGCCTCCGGATTGACCCAACGCTTCTTCGTTTCGCCGAAAAATCAGAAACAGCGATACGATAATGAAATTTCCGATTATGAAAACAACGTGGTGATTGAACACATACGCGGAGAACTCCACAAAATACCCGCCCGCAATTTTCATAACCGCCGGAACACGCGCAGAGGTCCACGAAACCAGCCCCAGAACTACCAAAAGTTCGAAAAACTGCCACAGCTTCACGATTCTGCGAAATTGATTGAACCTGGCCACCGCCTTCTCCTTCTCAAACCTGACATTATCAAACACCGTTGATTCCATGTTCAAAGTCTCGAACAGGCGATCCTCCAGCATCCAGCAACGTAGGTTAGATCTTCACAGGGAAAGAATGATCGAGGGGAAGTGGAAATGGAAAGACATGTGGATTGAGAATACAGAGAGATTCTATACATGAACACAAAAAGGGAATTTGAGGAGACTGGGTAAAGGGTGATTTTGGGTTTGAGTGGGTCTCTTCATTCACAATGCGAGTACATCTTTATAGATGCCATGAGAGGAGGGATACTTTCAGGTTATTGTACGTATGTGTATATAATTTACAGGATGTATATATTTATATATGTATAGTTGATGTTTATTTTATAAATATATATTTATTTATAAAAACGAACGTTTTTGCTATTATTCGTTACACATTGAGTAAATTTTGGACTAACACAATAATCTGCAAAACGTGTTAGTCAAGTAAATCGTACTAGGTAAACTTTGTGCAACAGACTCGTTCAAGAAAGTGTTTGTATGATCGATGTTTATTATACTATTCAATATTTAGACATCATTTGATTTGTCATATAATATGATAAAATATTTGATCATAAATTAAAAGAAAATAATAACATAATTAAATTTATACCCTGATCATCGTAAATTTGAGCAAAACGCGATATGATAGAAAATGTTAGAATCTCATATCTCAAGTAAAATATTACTTAAACATATAAAATATACTGCATATAATATAGCATTCATGTGGCATAATATATTAATTGTAATTCACGTACTGTGGACAAACAACAACATTAATTGATTTGATAAATACTTATATAAATCTATTGCTTGGAAAACTTAAACCTAATTTTAGGTCGATATATTTGGTTTTCTTATTATTATTATTATTTAATTATTTGACGGCTATATGCTAGACATGTATATTTTATTTGTCTAATTAATTAAATTTAAATAAAATAAATAGGATGAGAGTACGTAACAAACTAGTTGGAAAAAAAATGGAATATTGATACATCACCGAATCGGAATTGGTATAAAAATTATATTCGGGTAAAACTTGACGCGTAATGTGGATGAGTTATTTTTGCCATACAATAAAAAAATATTAGGAGTTTTGTGAGATGGTTTAACAGACCTTTATTCGTGATATGAGTCAATGATTAACATATTTACAATAAAAAATTATATTTTTTTAATTGGTGACCCAAATAGATTATTCATATCACAAAATTAGTTCGTGAGATCGTCTCATAATAGTTCTTTGTTTAAAAATAATTATTTTAACATATGTTATCTCGTAAGGTAAATGGACAAAGATACCCATATGTGTTGGTTGGTGCCATGATCCATCTCCTTAATTTGTATTATATTCTCCAGACTGATTGTGGACCAAAAGTTTAAGTCACTCTTAGCTTGATTTTTGTCCAGATCTCAAATGTTTTGCAGTTATTATCTTGTAGTAAAAGTATTTATATTTGACCAGCCGAGCAGCGAAGCAAAGTTATTATCTTATCCCATTTGTCTTATATTAAGTGTGTATAAAAAAATAGTGATATATTTTGAGATTATTTTGCCAACGAAAATTAATTCCGAAGCAATTTTTGACGGTTATATTTAATGGAAGTTAGATTATATTTGGATCGATAGATTTCAAATGACAAAAAATCATGTGAGACTGTCTCACATGTCATATTTTGTAAGACAGATATCTTATTTGTGTCATCTATGAAAAAAAATTACTTCTTATTCTACTTTGTGTAATTAATTTCTAAATAATTAAGGTATGAATTTAAAATTTCATATATTATTTCATTTTTAACAAGAAAAATACTAATCAAAATACAAAATTTCAAATTTATCCATCTAAATACAAATTTAGTTCAACGAGTGACATCTACCAAAATTTAAAAATTTGATAGCATATTTATTCAGAAAAACATAAAATTTTCAACTCAAAACATATAATATCAAATTATGTACGCATCTTCTAACATACATGGAACCATCGAAGAAGGTAGTGGAACAATAACTGCTCCTCATTCAAGAATAACCGGGAACTGCACAATATCATGTGTAGCATGCATCTCGTCCAAGATTCAAATTTCAGTCTTTTTTTTTACTATATTATTATTAATATTAAAATTAAAAATATAAATAGGAAATGTCTATGGAATATTATCATCACATACTAATCAAATTTCATTTAGATCGGTGATAGTTGTTTGTGATATTTATATGCGTTTGAGACTCTCGATGAAAAAATATATTTACTCAGACTATCGTGTTAGTTCGAAAGTTACTCATTACACAAACAAAGAAATCTAAGGTGAAGCAAACGCACGTAGTTAAGCGTTTCGCTTTGTCGATGAATTAATATTTTTAAGAAAAAAACGATCTGATTATGAAAATAAAGTTTCCTCCCTAACAAGAAGGGGTAGAGAGAGACCTTCTATTTTAACCTACAAAAGTTGGTCAAGAAATGAGCGAGAAGAAGCGGGATGAGTTAAGTGATATGACATTGTGTTGACTTCACCATAAAATGGACAATAATTGGGCATGTACTTCTATATGTATGCCCTTTTATGTCTTGCTATACATACTTCGTACGCCCTAAATCCGAGCTTTGTCCTTAGTAATCCCATTATCGGTGGATGTTTCCAGTAAAAATCGGTGAAATAATTAGGTCCGCTAATTATTATAATGTGTCTTAATCTCACCAAAATTTTCATATTCATGACATTTTCTGGAGTCCTTTTCTAATACAGTGAACCTCACAAGCACACCTAAAGGCATGCTTGTCCCAACTTAAAAAATAAAAAAAGTTAGATAAAAATCTGATGATACTCGTAGGCTTAGGGATGGCAACGATTCGGTCGGGTCGGGTCAGGTCGGGTTGGTTATCTTTATCTATCTCCACCCTATATCCGTTTTCGAGACAGGTTCGGAGATGATGATAAGATCCCTATATTTGTCCCAAACTATTTTGGAAATTTAAAAAAATTATCGATCCTGAAAAAATCGGAAATCCTCGTCCTTGTTTGTATTTTTCCCGCGGGGAAAATTGAGATCACTGATAGGCCTATATATAAGATGTGATGTGTATATTTATTATTTTTTTGTAAAATGATTTTGTGTTATTTAAAATTAAGTTATTAAAATCTTATAAATTCGTTTAATAAGATAAGGTAATTAATGCCGGTTAGTCATGTCTTAAAAACGTATAAATTTTGTACAAAATGATCTCAATATTTAATCTAGTTAGTACCCCCAAATAATTCTTCAATCTCTTTTCCCTTATTATTTTATTCCTCAACTTCTCTGTCTCTCTCATTGATTTTCTCTGCCCCATCACTGAATTTTTTATGTAAATGTTTTAAGAACTTGATTTGACAAAAAATGTAAAGTTAGGTTCACAGATTGTACTTATAGATATCTTATAATCTATTTCAGCGAAACAAATACTAAAAACAATGATGTATAAACAAACATTTGTCATTTTATCAAAATTTATAGTTGGTGATAATAGTACAACTTAAATATTCTAAACAGTAACTGCTCAAACACACGTTTACTCTACCAATAAGGGGTCAATTATTACAGTAACAGACATAAATTAATGATTGTTTTTTTTAAAAAGTATATAAATTTATGTGTCATCAAAATATTAATCTCCCACAACATTAAAGATATCTCGATTAAAGTAAACACGGAACTTCATATATTATCACATCGTAAAATACTAAAAATTAAATTGTACATAACTGAAAATGAATATATATTCACATAGCAAAACAATGAAAAAATACTGTGAACAAATACAACTTTAATGAGCCCTCTGGTTTTTCGTTTTCTCGCCGAAAGGTAAAAGAAGGGAAAACTGTCATGCTTTTGTACCATAACTTTAAACCTGAACCTACGTGAACGCCAAGGACAGGGTCTTCAATTATTTGCATGAAAAACTCATGATTTCTCGTTGAAAAATAAACAATAATAATTTATTTATTGATGGAAATAAAAATAAGGCTAAGCCACATAACCTCGTCGTAATAAAAGTTATGTATAACCTAAAAAAAGCTAATGATTCCGTGAATTCGTGTGGCTTAGCCAACTTTCGAAACACCACACCGCTCACGCTCGTCGCGTCCAGCTTTGCTCTTTTTAAAGCTTACATTCAAAATAATTACGTGTTGCAATTTTTATAAATTTTATGTAGCTTTTCTGTCTGAGGGAAAAAGTTATATGTATTGAGATTTTATTTTTCTCCTTTTATTTTATCGATAATGTAGTTAGTTATCCAATAATGGCGCTTTCTACTTTAGGGAAAATGGAGGGGAAAAAAGAGATTTGGGGACCCGTGGACACGCGTTCGGAATGGGATTTCGATTATAAAGTTGCCTTCGGAGCTTTAATTTTGTGATTCCTTTTCTTGCGGAGACAAATTTCGAAAGGATAAAAGGTGGCCAGTAATACTTTTGTAATTAATGTCTTAATTAATTCATTTGTAAGTACGCAAGAGGGGTTAAGATTAGGTATTAATTTCGATTTCAAAAAAAAAAAAATTTGAGACGATCTAACTAATCAATTTTGTGAGACGGACTTCTTGTTTATATCACTTATAAAAATATATGATTAGGGTTGACTCATTTAATAAGAGAGGTATTATTTGGATTTTAGTCGTTCTGATACCCGAGGATCGTCCTGTTCATTTTCTTACTTATTATTATTAGTATTATTAATATTACTGTATTAGTTATTCTATAAAGTCACGTTAATTCAGATATATTATATTATATTATATTTATTATTACTTATTAGTATATGTGGCATAGCAATATATGTGCACTTTATTATATATTTAGCAATTTATTAATATATAATCCTTTTTTAACAATATTAATTGATATATAGCGTTGATGGTGCTTCTCTGAATGATTTTGCTACCCACTTCTGGCTTCTTTTTAGCGAGAGCCCTCTAAAATTTATGCATTAATTCGCCCATTAAATTAAAATAAATAAACTTTAATGTTAGTGATACTTTTTTTTTTTTTTAAATATGTTTGTTTTTGCCTTGGGTAGCTAGCCGATCACGGCTGAACAAAGTATTTTTTTAAATTTCAAACCATTATATATATATATATATACACACACTCGGCCCACAATTCATTTCTTTGTTTATCAAAAAATGAAAACTTAGGCTTGACTTAAGTCAAGTTTGAATTGATTTTGCGTTAATTAATTAAATAAAGTCACTGTTAGGGACTCCTTAACTAAACTTAAGTCGGGCTAAGTTAATTTTAACTTTTTAGTGAATATTACATTTTTTTTCTTCATATAATTTGCACATTTTTTTCAATATAATTGATCAATATTAAGGAATTTAGTCATATAACTTACATTTTTTCCTTCAATTTTAGTCATTGTTATTCAGAGTACTGACGAAGAGTCCAAAAGTATTGACATGACATTAGAAATTGTTGACTGGTGAAAAGAATGCTAGTTACAAGATTAAAATCATGAATTGATTAATAACATAACCAAAATGTAATTTTACTCATTTTTTATGTACTGAAGATTATCGATGAAATACTCTAACAATATTAATTAATTATGCTCCATGTTACATTATTAGTGCCATGTTTGAATGTCTTAAAATAAGAATTTTTTCCCCATCATTTGAAATCTATAAAATTTATGCAATATAATTCAACTTATTACTCTTCAACTTAATTTTATTTTTCGTGTACATCTGAATTTCGTTGAAATTTGAAAGTTTGGAATTCGATTTTCACTTGCTCGCATAAAATTCAAGGAATCTTTAAGCACAATATTTGATGGCATCACCTACAATACAATGCAATAATGTAAACTGGTCCACGAAGACTTTGTAAACATTCATTTCGCATGACATTATTTAACGGCCAAAAATAATTTCCTCTAAATTTCGAGGAAAGTTACTTTCTCAACCAAAGCAAACATGTTAATATATTTAATACTCAAGTACACAAATAAAATAATAGCAAATATTTTGTGGGACGGTTTCACGAATCTTTATTCATGTGACGGGTCAATCATGCTCATATTTACAACGAAAATTAATATTTTTAACATATAAAATAATTTTTTTAATGGATGATCTAAATAAAAAATCTCTCACAAAATTGATATATAAAACTGTCTCACAATAGTTTTTGTGGTTAAGTAATTTTAAAGTAATAATTAATAATGTCAATGGACGGTGTATTTTCCACACCAAATAGTGAAAGTGATATTAAATTAATGAGAAAACAAAGAGATGATGCACACACATTATGTCGTGATGCATAAATTACACACTTCACTTCTTTTAATTAAAAAAAATTGGGAACTTGTGCGTGTTTATTTTTTTTATATTTTGGATAAATCCAAATGGTAAACGTAGTAGTCTGAAAACCACGCTGATCAAATAAACCATTTTGAACAAATTTTGTGTCGCAGACTCAAACTGATAAGGTAAATGGAATGAGGAATTAAACACACTACTTCTTAGTAGGTGTCTGTCATATCATACCATTCCAGTTACCCCTTTGGGCTCACACATGTCACTTTTTTTTGTGCCGACGTCGTATCATATATATTACATAGTCGTCAGCCGACGACGCACGATTGGTTGAAAAAAGGAATGGTTAATGGCAAAATTTAATCCAATAGGACATAGAATATTTTATTAGCATGGTATATTTTGTAAATTTTTGTGTGTCAAATTAGATCCATCATAAATCAAATAAATTTTCCTACAAATCTTCTCAATTTTGAATTACAATTCTTGGAGTATCAGTGCATTTATCCGTGGGTTTAAATGTATTGCAAGTTATGGGAATTGTTATTATGTATTAATTTTATGTATGTGTCAAGTAGGAATGAATTTTTTTCAGTCGAGGGAGAAATTTGTTATAATTAAATATCGAATCTGAAATCTCGTCTCAAATTAGGAGTTTGGTGTAAGATAAGTTATAAACCATGACTCAAGAGATATTAAATTGGTATTGAAGTGTTTTGATAATAATTTATTTACATAATATCAATGAATATACATAATTCTTCACAAAAACACGAGACATAATGATTAAAAAAATTTGTTTGTTTGTGTTCACCCCCACGAATTTCTTTATCCCTATGATAGCGATTTGTCCGAATCTTCTTCAATTCTTTGCTGCTAAGAAACTGAAATGTCGCAACCCGTTTTGAACTTTACATGTGCCATAAAAAGATGCAATAATATTCCGTTTTTAGGCATGAGCACGATTTTTCTAATATTCCAGCCGAAATAACTCGATTTAATTTCTACCACAATTAATTATTATATTTGTACAATTGGCCTTTGTTATTTCGATGTCTTAGATGCGACAGTCTCTTTCAAAGTGAGCCGACTTTGTAAGAAACTCAAAATTGAGAGTAAAAATTCAAAGCAAATTAATGTAACTATATATTATTTTGGAATTCAAATCTAATAAAGTTTTTGCAGCCGGTTGTAAATTTCGATAGACTTTCTAGTTAATGAACATTTCATTTCGAAAAAAAAAATCGGAAAGCTTCACATTTAAATATGAAACCATGATAAAAAAAAAAATATAAATGGTGAATAATACTCAAACTTTATACTCGAATCAAATGCTTTTAAGCATATTTGTTCAACCTTTTTACCTTGATATATTAAAATTTTGTGACAAATCACTCAACATATGTTCGAGAAAAAGGTATCGACCTTAGGCGGTCAACGAAAAAATCTTAACCGTAATTTTACTTTTATAAATTTGGGAAAACATGTGACGGTCTAAGCTATGGAATAAAATCAACATGCGAGGGATAGTTAGCAGAAACTTGGGAGTCGTAACATATTTTAAATACAAAAACTCTTAAGAAAGTGTGTAACAAACTAATTTCCTGATACACATCTTTTACTCGACAAAATTAATGGAAAAAATTATTTTCTTTATGTTAAAAAATATTATGTTTCAGTTCAAATATGAATCAGATCAGATCTATCTCACGGATATATCTTATCACACGAGGCTTATTATATTTCAAAATGTTCAATAAAAAACTTTTTTGAGACAGTCTCACATGTTAATTTTATGAAATGCGTTTCAAACCCTATTCCAATCTATAAAAAAATATCACTCTTAGTGTAAAAAATATATATCGTTTTTAATGGCATAGATGGATCGGATCAACATCGAAACATCAAATATAATATTTTAATTGTTTTGTTTTTGTTTTCGTTTTTTATTTTGAACCATTATAAAAATTAAAAATATACATTCGCCTCGGTGCTTCAAGTTTTCCGTTCCACATAAGTATTGTCCATCTCATACTGGCCTCCAAAGGTCGGGCTGGATTTCAATCAAGGATCCAAAATTTACTAGCCCAGAGCATAACCAGGCCATACATTGGGCTCAATTATATATATATATATATATATATATATATATGCCTCACATATTTAAGAAAGGTAACATTATATATCATTTAGCAATCATCTCACGCGTCTATATCTGTTACATAAGAAAATAATAGTTTTCAATTAAATCAATATATATTATATAAATTTTTTCATGACATAAATAATAACAAATGATATTTTTACAATGAAAAATAACATATTAGACGTAAAAAAAAAAATTTAACACAAATAAGTATATATTACACTATCAATAAAAAAAATGATACTTTTGTGGTTGAAAATAATAATTCAAACAAAAAAATAATATTTTATATAGATAGAATCAAAAATTCGTATGAGAAAATAATCCGTGAAACCACTTATTCATAATTGATAAATTGAGAAATATTAGTGTAAACAAAAATATATATTTTATAATATTAAAAATAATAAATAATTGGAATGAAATCTAATCGCATGACTGGGCGCATCGCAAAAGAACTCCTAATCTAAGTACACTTAGGAATGATTGATTTGCAGTCAAATTAAGGAAAAAATCGTACAGTATCACAGAGTCAAAACGATAAAATATCATCTTGTGGCTAATATAATATCAATGAATAATTAATTAAATAAAAAATTAATCTTCACAATTTGTGGTTCCCAAACATTTATGGGAATTTGAAGCTGATATGTATCAGTGACTGCCGTCACTCTCCCAACACTTGTAAGTTGTATAGTCTCACTTCGTAACTTGTATGCTAAATTTCAAAACGTAAAAATCACATCTTTCGTAGGTATCACAACTTTTTTCTTCAATGATCATATTTCTCGCATTTTTCACCATGAAAATTCACCGATTGTGGAAAATAGACGCTATTTTCGCGACCCTTTTTCGTTAAATCACGTTTGTCACACCTTTTATTGTCCTGCTCATCTTCTTGAATCACATGCATTGAGCTTTTGCTGCAGATTTTCTATCCTCTGCTACAAATCTTGGTTCCTGAAACTATTGCTTTACAATGTGTTCTTTGATCCCTTCTTTCTTGACGTTGTCTTGTTTATTATTATTTTTTTGCCCTTTTTGTTTTGATCAGGTGGTTTCTGATCTGGGTTTCTTTTTGCAGTTTTTATAATATTTAAATTTAAATTAAAAGTTCTATTGTTTTTTGAGTTATTTTCTGCAAAGTTGTATGTTCTCTTTTAGAATCTATGATCTTTTGGCAAAAAAATAGTTGCGCTTTTCAGATTCTTGTCCAATTGTAGTAAAATTCTATCCTGCAACATTGGATTCCTCGTTGTTATTTGTTTAGCATTTAAATTAATTAATTTATTATGTTATTTCAGTAAAAATGGATTCCTGCTGTGCCCCCATTAAAGCTAAGGTGCTACCAGCACAAATCAACGACGGTTTAAGAAAAGGAGATAATGGGTTTTTGGGAGAAAATTTTGGACCGAGTTTAAGGAAAAGTTTTGGGTTTGGGACAAAGAATGTGAAGAATTTTTGTGGAAAAAGGTCAAGAAAATCCAATCCTGGAGTTGCATTCTCTGTTATGACACGTGATATTAACAAAGAGATGGTGGTAAATTTTTGAGCACAAATTGAATGATATATTATTTGCTGAATGAATATTTTTTAGGTTCGAATTTTAATATTTATTTTGCTACTAAAATTTGGTTTTTTCAGCCATTCGAATCGTCATCATTCGTCGAAGAGCGTCCAATGGCAGATCCAACTTCTGTTGCCTCGATCATTCTTGGCGGAGGTGCTGGCACTCGCCTCTTTCCTCTTACAAGCAGAAGAGCAAAACCTGCTGTAAGAAAAGATCAATACTTAAATTTGATTGTATGATTTATTTTATTTTTACTTTGATAGATAATATAAGTGGGCTTGCTGTTTGATGTCATCTTTAAAACAATGTTGCAAGTAATATATGCATAAATGTAAAGTCATGTTCAGTCGCCCTCTGTACTATTGATACTCTGCGGATGTTAGACAAAAGTTTGATAATTTTAAAGTTTCCATATTGGAATCGATATTTGTCACAGATATCAAAATTCAGCATGGTTAAAATAAGACGAATCAAGTTGTGTGTGAAATGTGAATGCTTTGTTTTGTGCAGGTCCCAATAGGTGGTTGTTATAGGCTAATTGATGTTCCCATGAGTAACTGCATCAACAGTGGCATAAGAAAGATTTTCATTTTAACTCAGTTCAATTCTTTCTCCCTCAATCGACACCTTGCTCGGTTATACAATTTTGGAAATGGTGTAAATTTTGGAGATGGTTTTGTGGAGGTAAGATGCTTAATTGGATCATGCTCCCATTGGCATTATCAACGGTTGATAGTGACTTAAAAAACCAAAGCATATAGTAACTTTGTGACAAATTATGTTGTGGGAACAGGTTCTAGCTGCCACTCAGACACCCGGGGAGACGGGAAAAAAATGGTTTCAAGGAACGGCAGATGCTGTCCGACAATTTACATGGGTTTTTGAGGTGTGTATTTGAGATATTCTCGCTAATATGTTTAGAATTGGCCTAACTCTGCTGATTGTAGGATGCCAAAAACAAGAAAGTTGAGAACATCTTGATTTTGTCTGGAGACCATCTATACCGAATGGATTACATGGAATTCATTCAGGTACTTTGGTGACTCGCAAACAAAGGTATTCCTTATTTAAATATCAATACTTGTATTCTGACGAATGATGTACTTGCAGAAACATATAGATACAAATGCAGACATCACAGTGTCGTGTGTACCCATGGATGATAGGTACACATTTTGTTCATCTTTTCGACTATATGACCCAAAAGGCCGAGATTTTATCATTCATTGAAAGAACTTTGCTCGGCCTCAAAACCTTGTTATCCGTGTCTTGTTACTTTTTGTCATCGCAGCCGAGCATCAGACTTCGGGTTGATGAAAATTGATGAAACGGGGCGTATTGTGCATTTTGCTGAGAAACCAAAGGGCTCCGCACTGAAAGAAATGGTAATCAGTTCACTCTATGTAACCTAATTATCTGATCTTCAATGTCAATAACTGCATATCGACTATTCTGTCAACAATTATGAATTTGCTTTTCTTCTCATTAACATGTAGCGAGTTTGAAATTGGATTTAAAATCACTTAAATTTTTTTTTTCTGTTTCCTAAAAAGTGGGTAAAACAGAATCTCTAGAGTCGCATTTTGTAGCTTCTTTCTTTCAACCTTTTTCTGACATGTTTACTTATCCACTATTTGATAATATTCTTCAGCAAGTTGACACCTCTCGTCTAGGACTATCTCATCAAGAGGCTAAAAGATTTCCTTACATTGCATCGATGGGTGTTTATGTGTTCAAGACGGACATCCTGCTAAAGCTTTTAAAATGGAATTATCCTTCCTGCAACGACTTTGGCTCCGAAATTATTCCTTCTGCTGTGAAGGATCACAATGTTCAGGTGAGATCTGGCATGAACCTTTTTGTAGTCCGACTTCAAATTGGCAGTCGCTAACAAGTTTCTTGATGCATTCTTTTGTCAGGCATTTCTATTTAACGACTACTGGGAAGACATTGGAACCATAAAATCCTTTTTTGATGCCAACTTGGCACTCACAGAACAGGTTATATTTCCATTTCCCCATAATTTTCTTTGAACCACAGTGCCACTTTAGCTTGAAAAACCAAGGATAATTGAATCAAAAAATAGAAGTTACTTTAATTCTGGCTAGATAGAGTGAAAAGCTTAATGTGGTGGCCCATGATCTTTTTGCAGCCCCCAAAGTTTGATTTCAATGATCCAAAAACACCGTTCTATACGTCTCCAAGATTCTTGCCGCCTACTAAAGTTGAAAAATGCAAGGTATGGATGTGGTATTTGGCAAATGTTCTCTTTGCATCTTGTTTGGATATATCTTATGAACACGGTCTCTTTCAGATAGTGGATGCGATAATTTCGCATGGCTGCTTTTTACGGGAATGTAGTGTAGAGCATTCCATTGTAGGCATTCGGTCACGCTTAGACCATGGTGTTGAGCTCGAGGTGAGTTGTATCTGTTGTATGTGTGCTAAAATCAATTGGCTCTAGTTCTAAATATCTTTAGGTGTAAAGCGGACTAGGTTTTACGTCCAGTTTAAAAATCTTAATAAGATTCGGACTTGCATGTTAAATTTCAGGATACCATGATGATGGGTGCGGACTGCTATCAAACAGAATCTGAAATTGCGGCTGTTCTAGCACGGGGCAAGGTTCCAATCGGTGTGGGACGAAATACCAAAATCAGGCAATTGAACATTTTCTTGATTTATTATTCAATTCTAGTGTTAACATTTGTACTGAAATGGTTTGTGAAATTTTCTCTAAGGAATTGTATAATCGACAAAAATGCAAAGATTGGGAAGGAGGTGATCATTACAAATAAAGATGTAAGTGTCTGTTTACATTGTTATCCATAACTTGCTCATAGGTCTCCAAGTTCATGTAATCCTCAATAACTCGTCATATACCGATAGAATTGAACCAGAAATGTCTCGCTGTTAAATATCTGAATCCTTGGGACATGTCAGGGTGTCGAAGAAGCAGATAGAGCAGACTGAAGGATTTTACATACGATCCGGGATCACAGTCATACTGAAGAACTCCACCATTAGAGATGGAACAGTCATATAACAATCGAACTGCTGCAAGACTGAAACTTTGAACATGAACCAGTTTGCGTGCGTAAATAATAGATTTTCCTTGTATGCTACAAGTTAAAAGGAGTTGTGAATGAATGGATGAATGAATAAATCTAGGGCTTGGCCTTCCTTCCATGTTGATCCTTGGGAAAAAGAAGATGTTTCCTGCTGCCTGTTTTATCTAGTTAATTGAATGGACCTATTAAATCTTTTGCTTCTCTTTTGAACCAAATTATTCTCTGTATTTTTTTTTTTTTTTAAATATAGTAAGAATATTAAGTTTTCTTTACAATACAACTAGATATTTCAGGGATTATGCACCTTTTTTGTTACTAGCAACATACGCACGCGAACGTAGAATTTTGATCTAATTAATAATTATTTTAAAAATTGTTAAGTTATTATTAACGAATTATTCAGTTATTTAAAGGTTCTTATAATAATTTTTATTCAAGAAAAGAAAAGAGATATTTCTGTCCATCTCTAGTTTTACGCTTGGCACGAGAGATTAGGCAAATTTGGTTTTTTAACCTGCTTAATCTCATGTTTGGTAGGATTTTTATTTAACCAAGTCAATCTCTCATATAAATGATTAGGTTATATTAACTGAGATAAAATAATCACTCACCACCTCATAGGATTATTTATCCAACTCTTAATCCATCATATTTTTTCAATTTTACATTTTTCTTATATACAAACTCACCACCACTTCCCATCACCGACCTCCAACCGACCACCGCCGCCGACTACCGGCCGAACGCCGGCAGACCGTTGTCGACGCCGTCGATTGTCGGTCGACCACCGCCTGCTGACTGCCGACCGACCGACCGACCGCCGGTCGCCGGCCACCACGCCGCCGCCGCCGTCGAAGTGGATCGACAATTTTGTCGATTCATCAAAAGATTCTTAATTATCTCATTTTTAACGAGCATACCAAACATAATATTATTTTATCATTATATATTATATTATATTTCAATTATTTTTTATCATTATCTCATTTTTAACGAGCATACCAAACATAATATTATTTTATCATTATATATTATATTATATTTCAATTATTTTTTATCATTTAATTCTTAATAATTTCATAATTTTATGTTTCAACAAAGTAGCTTAAGTGATTAGTCTATTGTTATATAGTATATGTTAATATAAAAGATGATTAATATAATAAATGAGGTTTTGTATCTTTTGGGGTTTGATTGTTGGGCATAGGCTGTGCACCGCTGCAGGTATGGGTTGCTAGGAACTGGGGCCCTTTAATTCTTTATTCAATATGGACTTCTTTTTAGGCCCATAATCTCCGGTCCAAAGTTTTGGTAGATCCATTGCCGGGCAGTTCTTGGCTTGAAGACAAAGAAAAGCAAAATAAAGCAGAAACCCTTCCATTTCTCCTCCCAATCAGAAAGAAACAAGTACAAATCACCGAATCCACAATTCAAACATGTTTCGAAACCAGTACGATACCGATGTGACAACGTGGTCGCCGGCGGGGCGGCTTTTTCAAGTAGAGTATGCGATGGAGGCGGTGAAGCAAGGGTCGGCTGCGATAGGGCTGAGATCAAAGACGCACGTGGTCTTAGCGTGCGTGAATAAGGCCAGCTCCGAGCTTTCTTCTTACCAGAAGAAGATATTCAAGGTCGATGACCACATCGGCGTCGCCATTGCTGGTCTTACCGCCGACGGACGCGTCCTCTCCAGATACATGCGCAATGAGTGCATAAATTATTCCTACACATACGAGTCGCAGCTCCCCGTCGGGCGTCTTGTTGTTCAGCTTGCTGACAAGGCTCAGGTTTGATTTTTGTTTCAGTTTTGTTAAATGTTTTAGTAAGTTACTAATGTGTTTTTCCGCGGTAGTGCTATTTTGATGATTTTTGTGTAACTAATACAGGAGGGTTATAGAATTGTCGTATATTAATTTTAGAAATATTAAAGCCTAAATTAAGAATTTTAGGCTAAATTTTCAAATATTGGAAAAATAAATGGAACTTGATATGAAAAGCATTATGTGCCACATGATTGGATTCTTCGAGAAATTCTTAGGATGTTTCATTGGTAAATCAAGTATCAGTTGAGGTACGTATGAACTATGAACTGTTTCATTATGACGTCTATAATAATGTGGAATGACATTAAGTATTTTGGTAATGAGTTGTGGCGTGCCTTATGTGCTTCTGTGAATAACGTGATTGTATTCATGCATTTATTGAGATGATACTATTAGTGCATAGTATTTCGAGTCTTGACTTCGTTGATTACTATCATTATTGATCTGTTGAGTCATCTATGGTGCGAGTGATAGGATTAGATCAATCCTGACATCTCATCGATGGAGCGAGTGATAGGATTAGCACACTCTTGATAACTGCCCGAGGACTGACCGGGTTCGATGCTACGTGCATGGATGAGCGGCGGCTTGCTGTTCGGAAATTTTTGGGATGTCCTACTTACGGAGAGGTCAATGCGAAATTTCTATTGGCCCAAAAAAGAAAATTTTTAATCGTTTTCGTTGTTCATATTAACGAATCTTGGCTGTTTGGTCATTAAACGCTAATCAGGAGTACGAGCCCCCACAATTGGTATGCAATGTCGATTGGATCCAGGTGCACAGCCAAAAAACAACAGTTTTATTTGAGGACTGGTAGTTGGTGATGACAAATTGGTAGGAAAGTTTGAAGAATCTGAGATTGGGGATTATTTCAATTGGAAATAACCAATTTAGCTGGCGTTATATTGATATTATCTTGTAGTATTAGTTGTACTATCCTTGAATCTGCTGATTTAGCGAGGAACAATGGCTGCTAAAAATGATCTTTGTAACTCTGTCAACGTTTGAGGTCATCTTTGTATAGTTGCTTCTCAAATGTCAATCGAAGTTAAGTATCCATTAGTAATAAGGTTCAAAGTGAAACGTTAATCTTTGTCTTGATGGATTGCTTCTATATCTTGTTTGGTACCCGACTCTAGTGATGATGATGGGTTATGAACTTTTCTGTTGCTCGATGAGTTGCTCTCATTTTGTATGTTAGATTAGATGTAGATTTATGTCCGTTTCAAGTATCTGGTATGGTGCTACTTAACCGTTATAACATCCACTCTCATTGTTTTTTTTTTGACTATTTCTCCTGATCAAATGTGTAATTGAAGGAGAACTCTGGTGTTTTGTAAATTTATCTGGTAAAAAAGGCGTGTTAACATGTCAGAGTGGGTTCCCTCCCCTTTTTTCAATCTTTGATTGAAGAAGTTTATTTTATTCTCTCGTAAAAGTAGTCACTCTTTTCGTCTTGTTTAACCTTATTGCAGGTCTGCACACAACGATCATGGAAGCGACCTTATGGTGTTGGTCTACTGGTCGGTGGTCTTGATGAATCAGGAGCTCACCTATATTACAACTGTCCAAGTGGTAATTACTTTGAATATCAAGCATTTGCAATTGGATCTCGGTCACAGGCTGCAAAAACTTACTTAGAACGGAAGTTTGAGAGTTTCATGGAATCACCACAAGATACTCTGATCAAGGACGCACTTTTTGCGTTGAGGGAAACTATACAAGGAGAGAAAATGACGAGCTCGATATGCACAATTGCCATAATGGGGGTAGGGGAGGCATTCCATATACTGGATCAAGAAACTGTGGAGTCCTTGCTCAATGAATTTGAGGTTGTAGGTGAAGATACCCCTACTGATGAGGCTGCTGCTCCAGATCAATCTCGTGATGCTGATGCAGGTGCTGCTACCGCTGGTGACCAAGGCGTTGCTCCAATGGATATCTGATACCGTTATCCAACATCACTGCGTCTCTTGTTAAAAATTGGTGACATGTTTACTAAATATCCTTTTTAACAGACGGAAGATGCTGGAGCAAAAGGATACTCTGTTGTTGAGCTGCATTGACATCATCCTCACTGTTTCAACAATTTGAGTTATCCCCTTGTAACTTTCTCCGTACTCGGCCAAAATTTTTCTCGTTCAGAATAGATGGATGTCGTTTGGTATCACTTCATGCTATTTTCATTTCAACATTTGTTTTTGGATTGTTTCGGTTAAAAATTATTGGAAGTCATGATGATATTATTGATTATTGTATGCTAGATATAAATAGGACTATAAAAAAACACGTTTTTTGATTGTTTCGGTTAAAAATAGATTGATGGCATTTGCTATCACTTCAGCCGCTAAAATTTTGTATTGAAACGAATTTCTCAAGAAGCCCTCAGCAGGAAGAGAAACAGCCATCGCTTATCGATGCTAAAAATGATTCAGAAAACTAATTACTAATTGTGAAATAGTATCTCAAATACAGGTGTCGTCAAGCAGATATAGGTTACAGCATGGTTCCCATTGTAAATTGGACATATCCAGTCAACTCAAGTCTTCGCTTAATTTCTGAGAGTGGTCAATTGTACCACAAAATCTGCGCACACTCGAGTTCAAAACAGCCTCTGGGGAAAAAATCTCATTGCACAGCCTTTTGGGACTTATGAGGTAGAATGCAATCAGGATGAACAAGTTCTGGTTGAGTTTTGCAGACTACCCCGAGCATCGAATCATACCCTTCATCGCTACGAGAATATTTCTTGCACAATGCATTTTCAAACTCAATTTCGTCAAAGGGTTTGGCATTTTCAGTAGCATGGACCTTGGCAAGGTTGATGTAATTTGTGGCTGATTGGGATATGAAAGCTATTTCTTCGTCAGTAAGTTTGCTGATAAATTTTGCGGGATTACCAGCCCACACCTGTAATAAACCATCTATATCTTAACATAGATTCCAGACATACTAAAAATCAATGGGAAAAGACAAGGACCCCAAAGGATGGGGGTTTAAGTTCACCTAACAAGTACAATAACCTTCTAGTCCCACTCATGCGGGAATATGTCTACTTTTGTGGTAGTTTGTTGTATTTGGTAATTTGTTAGATTGAGTGTGTCATTAAATATTTGTGCTTAATGCAATAATTGTAATGTTTATTTCCATTTACATGCAATTTAAAATATAATTAAATTAAGTTTTGCTAATGCTCAATGGTAATTAATGTTTGAAATAATTGAATAAAAATTATCTTAACTCTATAACTAGTAATGGTATTAAACAATAATAACAAAATTAAATTGTTAAACAAATTAATATTTGGGTAATTTAAGAGGATTATTTCCATGCATAAAATAAAATTAAAATGATCACTTCATAAATTCGAAAATCTAACTCAAATTATTTTCCACAATTTTCAAAATTAACCTAAGTTTTCAAAAGAAAAGGTTAGAGACGAATATGAGTTATCGTTTGAACTAAAATAAATGATTTAGTCGATTTGGGATTTAATGGAAATAGAGATTTAAGACGTAGAAACAGAGAAATAAGCTTACACACATTTATTCATTAATAATAATAATAATAATAATAATAATAATAATAATAATAATAATTCAAAGCAACAACATAGGCACAGTCACATACTATAAAAACACCTTGAAACAAGATTTCTTAGACAAACTGATCAAGATACTCTTCCACAGTTTTGTATTCAACCTCTGGATAGAGCTCAGAGGCCTCGACCCCGAACGAGGGCTCGATTTCGAAATAAGTTTGATCCCCCTTCACAAAGATTGAGTGGTTGATGGAGAGTATGACGTTGAGAGGGGTTGGAGCTTCTGCGATTTGTTTCAAGACTTGTTCTTCGGGGACATACTCTTTCTCCAATGTTTTACCAATCTTCTTCTCCCACAATGAAACAAGATCATTGAATGAGTAGATATTCTTGGGTGGCTTGATGAACAGAATCTTGTTCAATGTTCTTGGATCACCCACTGCTTTGATCGTATATGTGCCGATATCGTGCTCATAATTGAAGACAGCTGCAAATTAAGAATGGTTTGTTTCTTATTTGAATGAAGTTAATAATAATAATGCTGAGATACATATATATGTATAATGTGTAGATATGATACCTTTAGCGTGGCCATCTCCTAAGATAATCACTTTATCTCTGGGGGGAGCAGTAGCGCCTGGTTGACTTAGCGTTGGGAGCGAATAGCCCGCGAAATAGTTGGATGAGACATAGGTGTAAGGTATTCCTTCTGCTTCAATTGCTCTGCGGATTTGAACTTTAGTTTCAAACGCAGACTTTGCTGGTTCAACAGCACGAGCACGATCTACATCGCTCCCGAATTCCGAAGGCAAGAATCTCTACAACATTATAACAAAAATAGTTTGGATTTATCACAATTTATAGCTAAAATTTGGCAAGTCTCTAGAAACTGACGATAGCAACATATCAAGCCAACCTTGACATTTCCAGCCTCTTTAATAGCAGCAATGATCTTTACTTGATCAGCCAATTGGAAGTGACCAACTGTGGATATGACCACATCCACTTGCTTTATAGCCTTCACCAAGCTCTCGTGATCATACAAATCACCCTGCATGTATAATTTCGTAAACATGCATAATCCAACCTTTTTAACTAGCAAAAAGAAAGGGTTCAAAGAAGCAATCTTTTAGTGGAAATTAAAGTAAACAAAAAAACCTACAATAAGAACGGTGACACCAGCTTTCTTGAAACCCTCGACGACTTTGCCTTTAACAGGATCAGAAATGGTGCTCTCTCTGAACAAAGCAAACGTGGGGTGGCCGGATTTGGCGCTTGCTTCCAATACAAATTTGCCGATGTACCCTGTTCCTCCGATTATCAGAATCTTGCTCCTCTCAGCCATTTTCTTGCTCGTTTTTCCCCCTCGAGAACTTGTGGGACAGAAGTAGTTAAAAATAATAAGTTGGTTGATGGTGTTATGTTGAGCCCCGGTGTAGGCTATATATATACACGAGATACTCACACTACAAGCCATATATGTTTTATGTATATGTATTGATACCCAGGGATTAACCCATCAAGATCCGGCCCAAATTCTCGGCCCATCATTAAGGCCCACAGATGAATGGCCCATGACAAGCCCATGTATTCTCCTATAAATACCAGGTTGGAGCGTATGATTATTGGATTCAATATATTGTTTTCAGCAGCACCCTTAGTTGCTCCCCCCATATATCCTCAGTCACTGACTTGAGCGTCGGAGGGGCTCGCAAGGACACCCTCCTGGCCACCTCCTAACGATCTTATTTGTGATTTCAGGCTCAGGGTAATTTCAGAACCTGCGTCTGGACTAGTGACACTTGCCGGAATCGGACCCTAAATTTCCCGTGAGTATCACTTGGCGCCGTCTGTGGGAAAACTTGAGTTAATACGTAGAGATGGCAGGCAGGAAAGGAAGTAGAAGAGCTACCTCAGCATCATCGCGTCCTCAGAGGGGACCCGAACAGTCTCATGTTGAGACAAGACAGGAACAACCGCGTCTGGAGACGAGACATGAACAACCTCATCAAGAGACAAGAGCTGAGCAGCCCCGTCACGAGACGAGGGTTGAGCAAACCCGTCCTAATAAGAACGTGGGAAACTTGACCTTGGAACAGTTGGGCCAATTCATCGCCCGTACAGTAGATGAGGTCATGAGGAGGAACCAAGAGTCCATGGGTGCTGGGGAACAGGCCCCTCGTCAGGAGCATGAGGGAAATGTTGAAGTCCACCAGAGTAGGGTGGAGGAGACGCAACCCATACAAAGTGGAGAGATTAGTGAGACGGGGGAGATGTGGAAGGAGATACGGAGGTTGAGGGAGCAGGTAGGGAGTAGGGCGCCGGTACCCAAGAGAGGAAGCCCTTTTTCACTAGCCATATTGGAGGAAGGGCTTCCTCCGAATTTTCGACAGTCTAATGTGGGAGAGTACGATGGACATACTGACCCCGAGGAACACTTGGGGAGATTTGAGAATGCGGCCCTGTTACATCAATATTCAGATGGAGTCAGGTGCAGGGTGTTCCTGGGCACGTTGGTGAGGTCAGCCCAGCAATGGTTTAATACCCTGCAGCCCAACTCCATACAGTCTTTTGACGATTTTGCTACAGCTTTCTTGCACAGATTTGCCAGCAACAAGAGGCACCAGAAAAATTATTTGAGCATGTTCGTGATGAAACAACAAGAGAATGAAACTTTGCGAGAATTTGTCCAGCGTTTCAACAGTGCAGCACTGGAAATACTAGCGGCTACCCCTGACATCATGATAAGTGCCTTCACACAAGGACTGAGGGGAGGGGAGTTTTTCAAGTCGCTGGTCAAGAAGCCTCCGTTGAGCTATGATGATCTGTTGGCTCGAGCTGAGAAATATGTAAACTTGGAAGATGCCCAACGGTACAGAAGGATGGAGAGCCGGCCTGGAGGAAGTAGAGTTGAGGGAGCGGAGAAAGGAGGAAGGAAGAGGGGTGCGGGGGAAAGAGAGGAAGACAGAACTAGTAGTAGAAGACAATTCTCATCCCATGTTCCCCTAGATAGGAGTCGGGACGAGGTGATGGAGGTGAGGGAGCCCGCGGGGAGGTGGGAGAAGTCGCGAAGGGTTGGGTACAGTGCTAGATTGTCTTCAAGAAATAGACGAGAAGGATCCTCATTAAGGAGTCGACAAAGGTCTCGCTCGCCCCCTAGGCGTGGTCCAGGCCTTCCATGGATAAATCAGAGGATCGGGGAGCAGAGAGGGGAAGGTCGATGTCAAGATGTCCCTCAGGAGCTCGTCGAACCGAAGAGGGGAATGAATGAGGATAACCACCCTACGAGAGGAATGATTCATATGATCTCGGGGGGTGCTACTGATGGAGACTCTGGGCGAGCTCGGAAGGCACCTGTGAGAAGGTTGGAGAACTTTGAGATATCTAGGGGTGCAGACTTACCACAAGACCCCGTCATCAGATTTGGGCCGGAAGACCTCCGAGGCGTTGTGACTCCACATAACGATGCCTTGGTGGTAACGACCACCATTGCCAATTATGATGTGGCGAGAATATTTATTGATAATGGAAGCTCCGTGAACGTCTTGTTCAAGAGCACGTTGGATCAAATGAAGATGAGAGGATTTGAGTTTGAGCCGGTATCCACCCCGCTGTATGGGTTTGCAGAACACGTCATCTTGCCTTTGGGTCAGATTGTTCTTCCCCTATCCTTGGGGACTGATTCTCGGTGGGTAACAAAGATGATAGCCTTCACTGTAGTAGATACTCCATCAGCGTATAATGGAATTCTAGGACGACCAGCCCTGAAGGATTTTAGAGCAGTAGCTTCCAGTTATCATCAGAAGCTTAAGTTTCATGTGGGAAAAGGAGTTGGAGTCCTGTGCGGGGACCAAAAAGTCGCACGTCGTTGTTATGAAAGAATCGTGACGGAAGAAGAAACGAGAAGCCAGCATTCGCATGGAAGCTTGAGCTCAGTCTTGCAGTTGTAGAGTCATTCGGAGAAGCTTCTACGTGGGTAAATTTGTCCTGTGGAGGTACAAGAGGAGCAGAGAGGAAAGTTGGAGAATGCGCTGGGTAAGACTCTAAAGAGTCATGAGAACGCTTACCACCTTAGAGAATATTATACTTCATTTTTGATGTATTTCGTTCCTGAATTTGTCTTACGTTATCAGTTGATATTTAATAAAGCCAAGTTCTTATATTAAGTTCGTGGTTGTTCTTGTATTATGAGGATTATATGAATTTTATTTTACCTACTTAGGCTGCGCCTAGTGGAGGAGAAGAGTGGGGGGGAGAAAAGTTAAATTTTTCCAGCTAAGGCATCGCCTAGCAGAGGAGTAGAGGGTGAGGTGGAGAATATTTATTTTCCTGTTAAGGCATCGCCTAGCAGAGGAGCAGAGTCGGCGATGAGATGAGCATAGTAGAAGAGAAGAATTTTTATTTTCCTGCTAAGGTATCTCCTTGCAGAGGAGTTAGAGGGTGGAGGGGTTGAATTTTATTTTCCTGCTAAGGCATCGCCTAGCAGAGGAGTTAGAGGGTGGGCGCGTTGAATTTTATTTTCCTGCTATGGCGTCACCTAGCAGAGGAGTTAGGGGTGAGGGTGGAGAATCTTTGTCTTCCTGCTAAGGTGTCGCCTAGCAGAGGAGTTAGGGGGTGAGCGTAGTTGGGGATGAGGAGAAGTTTTATTTTCCTACTAAGTTTATCGCCTAGCAGAGGAGCAGAGTTGGGGAAAAGAAAAATTTTATTTTCCTGCTAAGGCATCGCCTAGCAGAGGAGCAGAGTTAGGGTGGAGGTGTTGAATTTTATTTTCCTGCTAAGGTATCACTTAGCAGAGGAGTTAGAGGGTGGAGGTGTTGAATTTTATTTTCCTGCTAAGGCCCGGCTTAGCAGAGGAGTTAGAGGGTGGAGGTGTTGATTTTATTTTCCTTCTAAGGCCCGGCTTAGCAGAGGAGTTATGAGATGATGAGGTGAGAGTTTGATTTTTTCTGCTAAGGCCCGGCTTAGCAGAGGAGTTAGAGGGTGGAGGTGTTAATTTTATTTTCCTGCTAAGGCATCGCCTAGCAGAGGAGCAGATTTGCCTAGCAGAGGAGCAGATTTAGGGTGGAGGTGTTGAATTTTATTTTCCTGCTAAGGTATCACTTAGCAGAGGAGTTAGAGGGTGGAGGTGTTGAATTTTATTTTCCTGCTAAGGCCCGGCTTAGCTGGCTTAGCAGAGGAGTTAGAGGGTGAAGGTGTTGATTTTATTTTCCTGCTAAGGCCCGGCTTAGCAGAGGAGTTATGAGATGATGAGGTGAGAGTTTGATTTTTCCTGCTAAGGTCCGGCTTAGCAGAGAAGTTAGAGGGTGGAGGTGTTGATTTTATTTTTCTGCTAAGGCATCGCCTAGCAGAGGAGTTAGAGAGTGGGCGCGTTGAATTTTATTTTCCTGCTAAGGCATCGCCTAGCAGAGGAGTTAGAGGATGGAGGTGTTGATTTTATTTTCCTGCTAAGGTATCACCTAGCAGAGGAGTTGAATTTTATTTTTCTGCTAAGGCCCGGCCTAGCAGAGGAGTTAGAGGGTGAAGGTGTTGAATTTAAATTTTCCTGCTAAGGTATCACCTAGCAGAGGAGTTAGATGGAGGAGTTGAATTTTATTTTCCTGCTAAGACCCGGCTTAGCAGAGGAGCTAGAGGGTGGGGGTGGTGAATTTTTATTTTCCTGCTAAGGCATCACCTAGCAGAGGAGCAGAGTTTGGGAGGAGAAAAATGTTATTTTCCTGCTAAGGCATCGCCTAGCAGAGGAGAAGAGTGGATGAGGAGAATTAAATTTATTTTTCCTGCTAAGGTGTCACCTAGCAGAGGAGTTAGAAGGTGGAGATGTTGAGTTTTTATTTTCCTGCTAAGGCATCGCCTAGCAGAGGAGTATAATTTGGGAAGAGAAAAATTTATTTGGTTAGTCGATAACAAAAGATGTTTACGGGGAGCAGAGTTTATGGGGATCGACCTGTCCGGTCAGGTCGCGGGGATCGACCTGCCCGGTCATGTCGTGGGGGTGTGGGGGCAACGCCCCCATAATTTTTTCAGAAATCACACAATCATTCGCAATGGAATATATCAAATTTCTCAACGTGTTGGACGAGGCGAAGGCGTGGTCGAGGGCTTGAGGGCGAGCCTGTGGCGCGAGGGCAAGCGAGTGGCGGGCAGGCAGGCTTTCGGCGAGCTGGCGTGGTGAGGGCGAGCTGGCGTGGCGTGGCGGGGGCGAGCAGGCGCTCGGGCGAGCCGGAGTGGCGGGCGAGCTGCGGGGCGCGGGCGAGCTGGCGTGTGGCGCTCGGGCGCGCGGCGAGGAGACGCTCGGCGGGCGAGGGCGAGAGCGGCAGACGAGGGGCTAGGGGCGAGGTGGTGCTCGGGCGAGCGGGAGTGGCGGGCGAGCTGCAGGGTGCGGGCGAGCTGGCGTGGCGTGGCATGGCGTGGCACTTGCGAGCAGACGCTAGGGCGAAGGCATGGCCGAGGGCTTGAGGGCGAGCCTGTGGCACGCGGGCGAGCCGGCGCCCGGGCGAGCAGGCGAGCGTGGTGCGCGAGGGGGCGAGGCGCGCAAGGGGCGAGCGCGCGAGGGGGCGAGGCGCGCAAGGGAGGACGCACGTTGTCGGGGCTGGCGTGCAGGCGGCGAGGTGATGATGAAGCGGTGCTAGGATTGATATTTGATTTGTTTCCAACTTTTTGGAGACTGACGGAGGGCTGGACGAAAATGCACAACTCACATGTTGTAAACCGAGAACAACGCAATCAATCGAACTTTGAACTTACGATTCAGTTCGACTCGGGAGGGGGAGACTGGTGATACCCAAGGATGAACCCATCAAGATCCGGCCCAAATTCCCGGCCCATCATTAAGGCCCACAGGTGAATGGCCCATGACAAGCCCAGGTATTCTCCTATAAATACCAGGTTGGAGCGTATGATTATTGGATTCAATATATTGTTTTCAGCAGCACCCTTAGTTGCTTCCCCCATATATCCTCAGTCACTGACTTGAGCGTCGGAGGGGCTACGCCAGGACACCCTCCTGGCCCCCTCCTAACGATCTTATTTGTGATTTCAGGCTCAGGGTAATTTCAGAACCTGCGTCTGGACTAGTGACACTTGCCGGAATCGGACCCTAAATTTCCCGTGAGTATCATGTATGTTTCATATTATATTTTATCAACTAATTGATTCAGTAATTAAATTTAACCTATATTATTTATTAATATTTTTTCATGGATGATCTAAATAGAATATCTGTCTAACAAAATTGATCTATGATACCGTTTCACAGTGAGTTTTGTATTAGTTGTATGTTCATTTTCTTCCACCACATCAATTTCAAATCTAATAGACTTGAGAAAATATTTTTTTTTAAAAAAATAGTTAGATTAAAGTTATTTTACAAATTTATCGTATAATATGAAAACCATGTATTAATTATCCTTGACTTGGAATAAAATTTTTGGTGCTAGCATGAACAATAATCATGATAACGTCCGGATTAAACGATTTCTAAGCATAACAATTATGGTGACGTTGTATTTAGACGAGATAGTGGCCATTATTCATCTCCCTGGGCATGCGATCGAGTAAGTGCTCGGTGCTTTAGTGACAATTACGGAATTGACCTTTTCGTTGTTATTATGAATCCAACCACGTTACACTTGATTGATACAAGGCCTTACATATATAATTAGGAATTTATATTTTATTTCTTTTTTAGACTAAAAAAATATTTTGGCATTTAGAATTAAAAAAAATCCCATTTCAAATCGATAATTGGTAATTAATTACTCTCTTCATGATTTTAAATCTCTATTTTTCAATGGATTGTGTTATGGATAGCATGATTTTTAGTAATTTTCCATGAAATTAAAGTTATGATTTTGTATATTTGATTTAATTTTATTTCTTTGATTTTTTTATATGATAGGATTGAAGGAATTTATTATATAATATAATATTATTAAGGTAAAAACTTATGTGAGACGGTCTCACGGATCGTATTTTGTAAGACAGATCTCTTATTTTGGTCATCCATTAAAAAATATTATTTTTTAAGCTAAGAGTATTACTTTTTATTGTGAATATCGGTAAGGTTGATCTGTCTCACAGATAAAGATTCGTAAGTTCGTCTCATAAGAGATTACTGTGTAATTAAACTACTGACACAAGGTGAAATTTGAACTCGATACGGATATAGATGTTGAGTCTTACTTTAATAGGTAGACCAATGGAGCTTTGGCCTTATTTCTTTGATTCTATGAATCTGAACTAAAGGTAGTCTATGTTCACTTGGGTTGTGCCCTTACCTTTGTTTGTTTCCTACTCTTTTGTTTCAAATTTATGTTATACCAAAACTCCTTGGTAGGTGATGTTTGAGGTTAGGAGGTCGCTGATTGGTGAATGAATTAAGTTCCAAAACAGTGGATTATTCATTGTCAATTCTCGTTGTAATTTACGATACATTACGTACATAATAAATCTTTTGAAATATGAATTTTATATAGATATATGACCAAATTCATAATATATTTATTAATGAATGCAATTATTTATATTATATAAGTCTTGTCATATTTCACTTTAATGCGTTAGCTTTGGGTTCCTTAGTCAAACAACGTCGTAAAATGTGATTGATTATCTTAAAACAATCGATGTCAACTTTGTGCAAATGTGTGTGACACATTCACGTTAGATAAAATTTCTCATAGATTAAATTGAATTTCACCGATGAAAATTGGTTAAGACGTAAGAATTTATGGTACAATCAAAAATTTTAGTCATGTCTTTTTCTAGAATTTATAGAATTATGTAGAAGCATTCAAAATACAAAACAAGAAATCAGTTGGCCCTTTTATATCAACACTTATCTTGAATTATATTTGGTTATCCATTCAATAAAATAAGTAAAAATATGGTCCAAATGGACTTTAGTTGGGCTTCACATATTGGGAATGAAATGTGTTCATGCAGTTTGGAGACAGAAATTGGGCTTCATATGATGTACTTGAACATTTTATCAAGAAATTTTGTGGAGGTCCAATTTATAAAGTACAATTTGATGTCTCCTTTTGTTTGATGTATGTTCTAGAATCATGTATATTGTTGGGAATTCAATCAAAACTTCATATTGAAAATTGACGGGACGGATCATGAGTTAATAAGATTGAAATAAATCTTTACTGTTATGAGGTTTTTGAGTGAAGTCCAAAGGGCTTAGATCCATAATGGATAATATCACACCATTATGAAAAAATGTGTTCAATTGTACAACATATATATCCTCTCAAATAGTGGATTGTGGGTCGGTCTGTTCCGTTCTGTTCCGCTGACCGTTTTGACAACTTAAACTATAAAATTAAAACAAAGTTGCAAATAAAATATAACCCGGTAAAGAAAATAAAAAGATAATTTATGTCATGAGAATAATATAATATTATTATTAATGAAAAAAATAGCCAAGTAGGTGGAATTGAAGGATAAAAAAAGGTAAAATCTGCCTGGCATATGTTTCCTGAATCAATGTTAGTGCAGCTCGTAGATATATCTCCTTATCTTTCGGAATAAATTTCATTTCTATGGGTCACACGTACCTTGCTCGATCCTTTTCAACGTTGATTCAACCGTTTGAAAATATTTTACACAAATTCCAAATTTATGACTTTTTATTCAAATATTCTTCTTGATTTTCTTACCTCATTAAGCATTAACACAAGATTAGTGCAAGATACGCGAAAAATTCGATTATACCCATACATACACTATCTGCACGGGTCAAGATCTTGACATGTGTCATGAAGTAGATCTAACAAACCAAAATATGCCCTTTTCAACTATTGAAGTAAATTACTTGAAAATATCGAGAGAAGTTATAGATTTGATAGGATTTATCATTGCAAAAGATACGAAGTCGTGTATTGGTTGTGCCAATTGGACTCAAAACTTTAACCATGCACGTTATCGATGATTTAAAAAAAATTATGGTAAACGTATTCGTAGGCAATGTAAACATTTATTAGAAAAGTAGATTTGTTGTGAGACGGTCTCACGAATCTTTATCTGTGAGACGGGTCAATCCTACTAATATTCATAATAAAAAGTAATACTTTAGCATAAAAAATAATATTTTTTCATTAATGACCCAAATAAGATATCTGTCTCACAAAATACGACCCGTGAGACCATCTCACACAAGTTTTTGTCAGGAGAAAAATAAAAATGACTCTGATATTTTTATTTTTTCATATATTGAAATCTTTTGGGGACTAAAAAGAGCCAATGATGTCACCGATTTTAATATAATTAAAAGGGCCTTTTTTAGTATTTTCTTTAAAAACAACCAATGGAACATTTTTCTTGAATTTTTTAATTGAAAACTGTTATCAAATTATATATTAACTTTAGGGTCAACATTCAAAATTAACAACTGGGGAATCATGGTACTGTAAAATGTTACATCGGAAATTTTCAAAAGCAATGGTGATGAATTAAAAGATTTGGTGTGATCTGGAATCAATTCTACGCCAAGGGAAGGGCAGGAGTGAAATCAAGATTTAGTAAAAAGATTCCAAACAAGACGAATAATTTCACTTGATATTCAAATCAAATGACCATCATGATACTATATTGTTGGTCCCACGTGCGGAATTTGAGATAATAAAACCCAAAAATAAAGAATAAAATGGACACCGAGATTTACGTGAAAAACCCCTAAAAATTATTAGGGTAAAAACCACGGGCAAGATGAAAAGATTTCACTATAATATTTTGTGGTGTACAACTCACTCACTGTGTTTCCAAAAAGAACACATAATCTTTTAATACAGGAGAACAAAACATCTCATAAATATTATAAAACACACTCAAATATGTGTATACTGAGAAAGGAACTCAGAATGAGATAGATTGAAATGAGGGATGGGAGCTCTATTTATAGAGCTCCCTGATCACTGTGGAACGCGTTTTCAAACAACACGTTCTCTTCATTTTTCAACAAAGCAAACCAAATCAGAATTCTCCGCTGCATTTTGTTGAATTCTTTGATGCATGCATTTGTCCCTACCACAATAATGCATATTGCCGACATTTCTCCCACTTGGAGATTTGATTGAGAATCAAACACATCTCCACACATCCTTTCAATCTTGCCATTACATGCTGCTTACGCTGCTAGGCCACTTGAGAATCTACATCACTCAAACTTATCAGTGTTCACTGGCTTGGTCAGAAAATCAGCTATGTTTTCTTTCGTATGGATCTTCTGCATATCCACGCTTCCTTCTTCTACTACTTCCCGTACAAAGTGAAATTGGACTCCAATGTGTTTCGTCCTTGAATGAAAGGCTGGATTCCTTGCGATGTGCAAGGCACTCTGACTGTCACAAAACAAAGAAACATTTTCTTGTTTGTGCCCGATCTCCTCCAATAACCTTTTGATCCATATTGCCTCCTTGCAAGCTTGAGTAGTTGCCATGTATTCTGCCTCTGTTGTAGATAACGCCACAACTGTCTGCAGTTTTGAAACCCAGCTTACTGCTCTTCCTGCAAGTGTAAACACATAACCAGTAGTAGATTTCCTCTTATCAGGATCACCTGCATAATCTGAATCGACATAGCCCCTGAGTGTAAAATTCAATCCTCCATAACATAATGCAGCATTCGAGGTACCCTTAATGTATCTAAGGATTCTCTTAACAGTGCTCCAATGCTCTCTTCCAGGATTCGCCATATACCGACTAACTGCTCCCACTGCTTGAGCAATGTCCGGTCTTGTACAGATCATAGTGAACATCAAACTTCCCACTGCTGATGCATACGGTACTCGAGACATCTCCATCCTCTTTGCTTCACTGCTAGAACACATTTCGGAGGATAACCTGAAGTTAATAGGAAGAGGGGTCGAAATTGGCTTACTATCTTGCATGTTGAAGCGTTGCAAGATTTTCTTCAAATAATTTTTCTGGGAAAGCCAAATCTGTCCGTTACTTCTATCTCGGTGAACTTGCATCCCTAGAATCTTGTTTGCTGGTCCCAAGTCCTTCATATCAAATTCCCTAGCCAACTGTGTCTTCAATCCTTGGACATGATCTTTGTTGGGGCCTGCTACCAACATGTCGTCCACATACAACATCAAAATAATATAATCATCTCCAGACCTCTTGAAATACGTACAAGGGTCTGCATTCAATCTGTTGTATCCAAGGCTCATGATATAGGAATCAAATCTCTTATACCAACATCTCGGCGCCTGTTTGAGACCGTACAGAGATTTCTTCAACCTGCAAACCAAGTTCTCTTTGCCTTTTTCCGCAAAACCTTCTGGCTGGAGCATATAGATTTCTTCTTCAAGATCTCCATGAAGAAATGCCGTTTTCACATCTAGCTGTTCTAGATGTAGGTCAAACACCGCACACAATGCCAGCACCACTCTGACTGTTGTAAGCCGAACCACATGAGAAAATATCTCATTGAAGTCAATGTCTTCTTTCTGAGCATACCATTTTACCACCAATCTAGCACGATACCGCTCCACTTGATTATTGCCATCTCGCTTTATCTTATAGACCCATCTGTTACCGATGGCTTTCCTCTCTCGTGGTAGTGTAACAAGATCCCAAGTTTTATTCCTGTCTAATGCCTTCAATTCTTCTTGCATTGCTATCATCCACAAAGATACATCCGAGCTTTGAGTAGCCTCGTGGAAACTTGATGGCTCACCATCCTCTGATAATAGACAATATGCAATGTTGCTTTCAGTGACATAATCTGAAAGCCAACCTGGTGGTCTTCTGTCTCGAGTTGACTGCCTCACATTGAAAACCTCAGACTCAACATGCTCTTGTTCTTCGTGCTCTGGTACTGCTTCACAAGAAACTTGACCTTCGTCCGTCTTATTTTCCACCAGAAATATAGTAGTTTCTGAATTCGGTGTGCCTTTGTCTCCCTTTACTTTATCTTCCTCGAAGATAACATCCCTGCTGATGACAAGCTTGTGAACAGTAGGATCTCACAAACGAAACCCCTTTACTCCATCAGCATAACCCAAGAAGATACATTTTCTGGATTTCAAATCCAACTTTGATCTTTCTTGTTCATTGTACAGAACATACACCTGACTTCCAAATGTATGCAAATGAGAATAATCTGTCGGCTTCTCGGTCCACATCTCCATCGGAGTCTTCAGATCAATCGCCACTGAAGGAGAACGATTGATAATATAACAAGCGGTTTTGACTGCTTCCGCCCAAAATGACTTTTCTAGACCCGCAGTCCTCAACATAACTCTTGTTCTGTCCAACAAAGTCCTGTTCATCCGCTCCGTCACTCCATTCTGTTGAGGTGTGCAAGCCGCCGTGAACTGTCTCTTGATGCCCTCATGTTGACAAAATGCATCAAACTCGTCACTGGTATATTCTCCTCCATTGTCAGTCCTCAGACACTTGATTTTCTTTTCAGAATCAAGTTCAACCCGCGCTTTGAAATCTTTGAAGATTTGAAAAACATCTGATTTCTTCTTGATTGGATACATCCAATATCTCCTAGAGAAATCATCAATGAACGAGACAAAATATCTCGCTCCTCCTAGGGATACAACCGGTGCTTGCCAAACATCCGAATGAATCAGCGCCAATATGCTTTTGCTCCTGGCAGTAGAAGTGCCAAACTTTAATCTGTGTTGTTTACTGGTAACACAGTGCTCACAAAGGGTAGTGACATTTTTGTAAGTCCCGACAGCAGCTTCCGTTCTGAGAGAATTTTCAACCCCCGTTCTGACATATGCCCGAGCTTTCTATGCCATAACACTGTTAATTCTTCTCCTGAACCAATTGATGCAACAACTAGTTCTGCCTCTTTGTGTGTTTCTCCCAAAAGTACATACAGATTTGCAGCAACTTTTTCCGCCTTCATAACCACAAGCGCTCCCTTCACAATTTTCATAATCCCATTCTCGATCCGAGTTTTGCACCCGATATCATCCAATTGCCCCAAGGACAAAAGATTTTTCGTCAGTCCTTTCACATGTCGTACCTCCTGTATGGTGCGAATGGTGCCATCAAACATTTTAATTTTGATAGTACCGACCCCAGCGATTTCCAAGGCATGATCATTTCCCATGAATACAGATCCTCCTGAGACTGGTTCATAATTATCAAACCGTTCTCTCCGAGACGTCATGTGCCACGTCGCACCTGAATCCATTATCCATGTGTCACAAAATTTGTGTCTGCCTTCTGCAACTGTTGCCACTTCGCTGAATAATATTTCACCACTGGCTGAAGTACTGGCCACATTTTCTTGAGAACTTTTATCAATACTCGTACACTCTCTCTTGAAGTGCCCTTTACCGTCACATTTAAAGCAGTAAATATTTTTCTTCTTACTTCTTGACTTTGATCTACCTCGCCTTTGACTCCCACTGGAGTCACGGTCCATAAATCTTCCTCTTATCATCGGTAAAGCCTCTGCCTGCTTCGATGTTACCAACCTATCTTCCTTATTCTTGCGCCGACTTTCTTCTCCGAGAACCGCAGTTAAGACATCGTCGAATCTTAGAAAGCCCATCAGAATATTGTTGGTAATGTTGATGATAAGTTGATCGTATGAATCTAGTAGACTTTGAAGTAGAAGCTCCGCACGTTCATTTTCCCCTATTTTATGCCCCATGGAAGTGAGTTGGGCAAATAGAGTATTTAGTGTATTGATATGGTCGGTCATCGATGAGGATTCCGCCATCCGAAGAGTATAAAGCCTTCTCTTTAGGAAAATCATGTTGTGTAGCGACTTGACCTCGTACATCTTTGTCAGAGTATCCCAGATAACTTTGGCTGTTTTTATCTCAGAGATACTTGACAAAACTTCGTCAGCTATAGCCAAGTGTAAATTGGCAACAGCATTATCATTCATCTCGTTCCACTTTCCATCATCTGTAATCTCCACCGGTCTATCTCCAATAGCCGCCAAGCAATTTTCCTTTCTTAAAACTGCTTGTATCTTTATTTTCCACAGCATAAAATTGCTTCCGTTGAATTTTGCTATCTCGTACCTTCCCGCCATTATGTCTACAACAATTTTAGTAGACTGGACAAAATAATCCCGCCTTAAATAAAAAAATCTCAAAAAATCTTTTCTGATGTGGAAGATCAGTCTAGGCTGCAACCACAGAGCATACTCAGAATTTTAAGAAATTTTAAACCAAGGCTCTGATACCACTTGTTGGTCCCATGTGCGGAATTTGAGATAATAAAACCCAAAAATAAAGAATAAAATGGACACCGAGATTTACGTGGAAAACCCCTAAAAATTATTAGGGTAAAAACCACGGGCAAGATGAAAAAATTTCACTATGATATTTTGTGGTGTACAACTCACTCATTGTGTTTCCAAAGAGAACACACACTCTCTTAATACAGGAGAACAAAACACCTCACAAATATTATAAAACACACTCAAATATGTGTATACTGAGAAAGGAACTCAGAATGGGATAGATTGAAATGAGGGAAGGGAGCTCTATTTATAGAGCTCCCTGATCACTGTGGAACGCGTTTTCAAACAACACGTTCTCTTCATTTTTCAACAAAGCAAACCAAATCAGAATTCTCCGCTGCATTTTGTTGAATTCTTTGATGCATGCATTTGTCCCTACCACAATAATGCATATTGCCGACATATATATCATATATTAATTGCAAACTAAAATTATTTTTAGATTTTTTTCAGTATCGATGTTTTGTCACTTTACTAAAACTTATAACTGGTGGTAATGACTCTACTCAAATATTTTAAAATGCACTCAACATATTGCAGCACAAGTGCACAACAAACTTCCTCTCAATAATTGTACTCATTGCAATCAATGAGAATCGAACTCATGATTCTGATACTCATTGTAGGAAGACTCGTTTATCGTTTTACCAAAAATTATAGCTAGTGGATTAATGATGCAACTCAAATCTTTTAAACTGTATAACAACACAAAAATTATAGTTTAATCGTCCTACTCAACAGAGACAATTACTGCGCATAAAACATCCTTCTCCAATTCATATATTCAGTTTGTTTGAAATTAAATCTCGATTTCATAAATATTTTTTTATGTACCTCGTGAAAAATGTATGGCATATATAAATATAGATATACACAAATTCCTGTTGATTAGTTGAATGTATTGGGGCATCTATCTTAAGCAGTCTGTCTTGTTGATCAGATTAAGGGATCTAATCCTACCATGTGGGCGACCGAAATTCCCTGGGTATTCCACTTGCTCGTGATGATATTATTATAAAAAGACCAAAAAAGGGACTTTAGAAAAATTCACCAAAATCCTGTCTTTCAATTAATATTCACAAAATTCTGTCAACTTGCCCTATTCCACCACCTTTAATTCATCTGATCTAGCTATATATAAAGTGCACTTTGCTCGACAAATACCTCAAACAACATCAAAACTTGTTTTAGATAGTATACACTTAGCTTCTCCCTCTAGCTAATGTCGTCGAGTTCTAGTCAATCGTCGCGTTTCATGGCATGGACGCCCAAGCAGAACAAGCAGTTCGAAGAGGCTCTGGCGAAACACGACAGGGATACGCCGGATCGTTGGCATAACATAGCCAAGGCAGTTGGTGGGAAATCAGCGGAGGAAGTGAAGAGACATTATGAAGCTTTAGTTAAAGACATTATGCACATAGAAAACGATCAAGTCCCTATACCTAATTATGGAGCTATCCCAAGCAATCACAGAGGATATGGCAACGAATATAGGTATTTCAAAACAACTCTTCTACTTTCACATGCACAGCACATGCATTTCAAATTTTCAAGAA